>NW_010363282.1:137114-146411 GCF_000414095.1 Morus notabilis
TCACATTGAAACCTTCTCAGGGACGAAGAGAACCAAGTATTTCTGAAAACGTATGGAAAAATGCATTTTGACAAAATACAGGGGTGGTGAAATAATGATTCCTGATTTTAAAGCAAGCTTGAACAACACATTAATTTATTAATTAAATAGGTAACTATATAAATAAATAAACAGATAAATAAGCAAATAAATAAATAAATAGGAATGTGAAATAGAAAATTAACAATGCATTTAACTAAGCACAAATTCTTCACCCGACCATGCTTTCTCATAACCTAATAAATTAGCAAATGAAATTACTAAGCTTCATTTTCTGTAAGGTAAATGAGCAGGAACAAGATTTTCTCGGAAACCAAACAGTACAAAGAAAGGAAAGGAGAACCTTGCGAAGCGTGTGCTCGATAGTTTGTTGAGAAACGCGAGCAACCATGAGAGTGCAGTAAGGATCACCGAGGAGGTTAGCATCACCAAGAGCATCATCTGCAATTTTATATTTTGGTAAGTAACTACACAATGTTTAGAGAGAAACGACAGAAAAAGAGAGAGAAACGAAAGACAAGACAAGTGGAGGAATAGAGATGGGCGCGATAGACGACATTGTCGTGAGAAAGTCAGTGCCATCAGTGTTTCCTGCTCGGATCAGATGGTACATCTCTGCATAGAACATCGCGTTTACTTTGTCCCTGCTCCCCCAATCCCATTTTATACACATCTTGCAGTTATAAAAATCAAGAAATTAATCTATTAAAAAGACACAAAAAGAATGACATGCAGCAATAAAGACAGGTAAACATGATTACAAAGTAAACATAGGCAAGCAATGCGAGTAAATGATGATAGTCTCCGCATAACCTCCGTCAAAAAACCTGCAATAGCATAGGTTCCTAAGAATAGTCCTTAAAATTATCAATCTGGATTTTAAATGTACAAGGAACAAGATTAAATGCTTTGAAAAAGCAAACCTCCACAAACTGATCCAAAAATACATAAATAAATAAATAAGAGTTTAACAATGCCCTGAATAATCTGCTAAAAAGCACAAATGAAACATATAAAAGTTTCATAGCAAAGAATCCGGCCGCATTTTCAAGGCAATCACCTTTTTTCTATCAATGTTAGTACAATAAATAGTTCTTCCATACATCTTACGCTAAAAAACATCAATCTGTATATAAGGAACTAATTAAAAGGCTGATGAC
This sequence comes from Morus notabilis, assembly GCF_000414095.1. Lineage (NCBI taxonomy): Eukaryota > Viridiplantae > Streptophyta > Magnoliopsida > Rosales > Moraceae > Morus > Morus notabilis. Next base: position 138,314 of record NW_010363282.1, read on the forward strand.
AACCAGTACTTGCAAAAGGTAAATTTCTTTTGCAATCAACCAATTGATCTGGTTCTAGAAATCGTTGAAGCATATCATTCCATTCCAAATTAAACATAATACTAACGTTCAGCCTAGAATTAAGGCAAATGAAACAAATGACAATTAAAAAGATAGATTAGGACACATCATTAGGAACACAGTCAGAAACTTGAAGCAATCAAAAAGGGAAATAAAATGTAAAATAACATCATAACTAAATCCTTGAGCAAATCTGCTCATTCGCACACAAAAAGATCAAACTGGTCCACTTACCAAAGTGTGAGTTTGCTGACTCAAAAGTGGAGCACCAAACTATAATGCAGGAAAAAAATAATCTTAGAAAGATACACCCCAGAATTTATTTCAATTGCATTAATGAAAGGAACATCAGACGTAACAGAATGTCTGAAAATTTACACTCATTAACAATTTATACCAAGCAAAAAAAATGTGTTAAATCAAATCACCATACAGTTTATTTTGGTGATATCAATTTATTAGTATAAATATCAACCTAACTTAATGCTATTTTCTCATAGTGGCCTTTTATTACTATTATCTTAAATAGATCTTTCACCAGGCCCACTCCTCTTTTTTTTATAAGAAAAACACTTCATATTGTTAAGAATCAAGTACAGAGCTTAAGAGGGCCAGAGGTCAGTAAAGAGCAAAAAACGAACCTCAAAACGATAAAAAAAAAAAAAAAATCAAAGACGGGAAAAAAGTTTAATGACCAATTGCATCCATCCAATTGATGATATGCAAAGTAAAGGAGAATCCTTTAATCGGGCCTACTTCTCATAAAGTCAGGAATTTATCTAACATTGTTTATAACTTTTCACTAATATCCATGGAAAGCATTTCCAATCCTTGAACTAATAATAGTTTTGTTATATGAATGCTCATCATAAGAGCCTTGAGTTCATCAGAGCAAGCTTTTCTTTTGATAGACGAGCTGTTACTCATAGCTAGTAAACAAGATAGAAAAAGAGTGGGCATTTGTTCATACAGCTACTCTTCTTTTGAGAACGGGATGATTATGGGTGAAACCAAACAATGTTCCCAAAAAGCAGACAACCGTCAAATTTAATTAAATTATCAGAACAATCATTAAAAACCCAACTCCAAAAAACTAAAACCTCATACAGCCCAATAAACACACTAAACAATTCATCAAGAGTAAGGAAGATTACAATGCAAAGGAAATACCCATGTTATTTGGCGGGATTGAGGAACAGAGAATCTATATTGTTTGGGTCCAATCTGAACCGAAAACCAATAAAACTAAAGATGGGTGATGAGTGTGTGTGATTATTGTCCTCATCTTCTCCTCATGTCAATTTCTATTCTTTTTTTTTTTTTTTGACCTGCATCAAAGGGAAAATGAGTTACAAATGAGTAAAAATCAAAAATCCCCAAAAAAAAGATTTTTTTTGCTGTGAAAAGAACAACAATTTTATGGCAAAGAATCACATCCACACAACAATTACTCTGATAATGTTCTCTCTCACATGCCCGAATTGATGGCTCTTTGTTCATCCGAATGCATAGAGGGAGAGCACAAACAAAAGGTAGAGAGAGGTGAAACAAAAGGAAAGAGGATAAAGCTGGAGCAGAAAAGAAGGGGAAAAAAGACAACGTTAGAAATCAAAGAGAAAAAACAAAAAAAAGAAACAAAACATAAGAGCACAAAAGGAATGAAGCTAGTTCTCAAACAGTAAGTAAAAAGAACTGAGATTCATCATAGAATAACCATAACCATTGTTTCCATCTTTAGTGCAATCTTTCCTTCAATATTAAGTTGCTAAATAGTAAGATTCCGGCAGAAAAAACTCACATAATTTAAAGATTAATTGAGTAAGATCTCTGAATTGATAAATACAAGAGAGAGAGAGAGAGAGACAAAAAAAAAAACTCACCAAGACTAAATGGAACCTCAGGTGTTGTAGAAGGAGCTAAGGCCTGTTCATGACTCAGCCTAATCAGCGCCCAAAACCAACAAAATAAACCCAGTAATAGAAAAGAGACACAAAAGAATTATGAGATAGAAGATATCTAAAATGTAGCGACTCACCAAAAGAAGAGCATGAGGCATTCAAGATTATGGTTAACAAAGATAGAAGATATCTAAAATGTCGAACATAATATTAGTTCCTCTAAAATCATGACAAAAGCATCCATAAGGATAGATATACGTCCTCTAAAATCAAGTATTAAAAACCTAAAAGTTCTAAAATAAGAGTAAAAGATAGATAAAAGCACTATTTCAAAGGAGATGAGTCACCAAAAGGAGGTTCATACTGTGGGAACATAGACTTCACAAAGTTCTTAAGACTGTCAAACTCCATTTGTCAATGTGCATCTAAGTTCTTAAGGTTATCGATCAGCATCTGTAGAGTCTTGAAGGTCACAAGCATTTGTTCCTGACTTTGAGTAGAGAAATAACCATTTTCTATTCTCCCCTTCTCGGACCCCCTATTGGTGCTTGGCCCGCTCCCCATATGAATCCCGATCATGTGCCAAGGACATTATTCATTATATCTTTTTATGTCATTAATGTGGGCTGTGTACAGGTATTTTCCTCAATTGCATCACATGAATAACTAGTTTGAGTTTGTAAATCTATCATCTTGTGCTGTCAATTGAAAATGAGCAAGTGAAAAGAAAAACTAATGAATACTGAATTATAAGGAAACACAAAAATATAAATAAATATATAAATAAAAACTTGCATAATTCTCCTCTGGTACTGTCCCAGTCCAACCCTTAGTCTTGTGATGGCACATGTCATGACAGAGCTCAATTAGTCCACTAGAATTATCAAGCTCCTTTGCTTTTTGCTGCAAAAGAACACAATCTTAATATTTAGATGTAGTGATATGTGTTATCTCCAATAATTCAAAGTCATGAAAGCAAAACAACCAAATGGAGCCAAGGCACTAAGCAAAATACTTTCTTTTCTCAAGGAACGCCACTGCATAACATGTCCCAAAAAATGCTGTAAAAATGGTCAGCGGAGATTGAGTTTTACCACAAGCATTAAAATGTATGATTCTTAGATAAAGAATGCTGTAAAAATGGTCAGCAAAGATCGAGTTTTACCGCAAGCATTAAAATGTTTGATTCTTAGATAAAGACGTCTTCTTTGCTTTAAAGTACTGCATATAATTAAATTCTTTTAATTGATATCGGACAATCTAAATAATTGCATTAAACATAAAATAGGATACCAATCTACTCATTCCAGTCACAAAATTTTATCATACCAACCCATTTTTTATTAATAAAAGAATAGGAGAAAATCATAAATATGGGTCCAAGGAGTCGGTAAACTCCACTGACAAAGCACAGTCACAAGATTTTGTCCACGGGAAAATCTCATTTTCATCCATATTTCTTTTGTTAAGGCCAAATAAGAGTCAAAAGAATATGCATGTGACTAAATGGCATTAGCAGAACATAACTACTACGTAAAGGATCATCAAAAGTGATTTTATACTTTATTCTCTATAAACTAAAGTGGATGTATGTATGTATATATAGATTAGTATGTGATTTATAACTTCTCATATACACATCATGAGTGAAATCAGCTTGGTTGAATATTTGAAACAAACTAAAGTGAAAGAGCAACTCAAAAAGACAAGAAATCACAAAAACTATCATGGGGAGCTCTATTTTTCTACTAATGATATAAATTTAAACACAACCATATCATATCAAAATGAAATATCTTATCAAACATGTGAGAAGCAAATGATTTAGCTCTTTGAATGCTGATTCAAACCATTGGTTGCTGATTATTTCTGCAAAGTTAAAAAGGAGTTGTTACATAACCTATAAATCACATAAAAAAAAATGTATGAATGCTCTGAAGGTATTTACATAACTTACCTTATACTTTTTAGTCGACCAATAGTCGCATAACGAATCCCAACTTGCCGGCATCAGAACCTGTTTGTGTTTGTGTTTTTTGACTTCCTCTGGATTGTCCACACTTTTTTGTATGAAATATTTGTGCAGTCGACACCTCTAATCTTTCGATTGCTTGTTTAACAGACAGTAGATGGAATCTAATATCTTGGCATCTTTTTCTCGATCAGGCTCATTCCGTTTGAACTTATCCTACAACAATAATATCCAAAATAGGACTATAATTCAGCAAGACTTTTTGCCGAAAGAAATTAGGTGGTTCTATATTACCTTGAGTCTAGCATCGCCACTTTGTTTGGTTGTGGAATATCCCACCAAGCCTTGACTTGGAGCAGGGTCATGTGGCGCGCAATCCAACCTACCAACCTAACTCAGATGACCACCTTTCTCCTACTTTTCCTACCCCTTTATATGTATAAGGAAAAAATTCTGGTGTCACTTTTCCAGAGCAACTAACAATTCTGTCATTTGCAATACAACGTGTTTGTTCTCGAGCATGTCTTGTTGTTGTAATAATTGAAAAATAATAATAATCAGCAATCATCAAAATAATACTTGTAGAGTTGGCAGCCATTGTGGGTGCAGGAGTAGAATCAAGGGCAGCCACAATATTTCTCTTATTAGCAATGAAATAAGCAAGATAATAAACTATATATTGGTTACTAACAATGAAAGAAGCAAGGTATGAATAATTTATATAATTAACAAGTGAAAGAAGAACAATTGACTGAAACAAAAAATAAACAACTGACTTAACATAAATTCAGCAATGCTACATGACAAAATCAGATTTTGTATGACTTGCATTTTCCATCATCAACATAATTTCTTGCAACCCCGTTCATGTACTCATCCGACAAACGGTTGGAAAACATAATCCACCTGTTGTCAATAACAGAGAAAGGAAACAAACAAGCAAGAAGTCATGAACACATTTAAGAATTATACAAGCAAAGACAGAGAAAAGGAAAATGAATCACAACTGATTGTACAATGAAAACTTTCAATTCATACAGCAATAAACATGTTGAAATAAAACATAGCAACATGGAGCAATAGCACAATACATGAATTAATTAGAAAGAGGTTCACATAAACCTAAGACCTGGAGCAATTATCAAAAACGGATAATCAAAAATAGTGAAGCTCATAACAGAAACTCGACAATCAAAAGATTGCAGTGTAAACAAACAGGATGAACGGTTGAATTCGGGTGCATCTATGCCGGGTATTGCCGTTGGCAACACAAGTCTCGCAGGGCAACCCTGTGTCACAGCCATTGTCCTTAAACCAAGTCTACCCAATAGTGAAAGTTGATGTTGAGGTGACCGTCGAACACGGTGAATCAGCAGAAGAATAAATGCTCCTTAGGGAGATTGATGGGTTTACTTGTGTCCCTAAGGTTGCTTATTATTTTAACTAATCAAATACTCTCTAGGTTCTTCAACCAATGAAATCCCGAACAATACCAAATATGTCAAGGCTTTTAATATTCCCACAAAAAAAAAGAAGCGAAACCGCCTAGTTTCCCTCCTATTGCGTGGCTTTCCCTCTGAGAACGAAGGCAAACAATTTGAATGAATTGAAAAAAAAATCCCTATTTCAAACTCAACCAAATTCAAATCAAACCCTAATTTTACTATCAAGATTCAAAAATGCACTTCATTTTTTCCTTCCTTTTGGTTCCTCTTGATAAATACATATCTTTAGGGCAAAAAAAGTGAGTCCTTACGATGAAAACCAACATAAGATAGCATATCAACAACAACAACAAAAGTCATTTAAGCTAGAAAAACCTACTGGCAAACAAAATTCTCAAAATAAGTTGCTAACTACACCTTTGATATCACTATCAGTTTTTGTTTTTTGAGTTAAAAGTGAAACATCTCAAGCCAAACATTGAAAAGATCTTCTCTCTTTTCTGTTTCACTTTTTGTTGATGAGAAAACAAAAATCGTAAAAATTATCAAACAAGTTCAATTTTAATAAGGGTTACATTCATACATAATATTCCCAATATTTTACAAATCCTCTTTAATGTTTTACGAATCGTGTCAAAATTGTCGGCTACATTTTACAAATCAAGTTAAAATCTTTCCCATAATTCTTGTTGAAAATCTTGGGAGAGGATATACGTTTCTGATAAATTGGGATAAACATAAAAGAATAAAGGAGATTTTTGTTACTATCCTCAAAATCCAATAATCACTAAAACAATAAGCAAATAACTGAACTTAGTAGAACAAATAATTCTTCCTAATTTCCATAAATGAAACGAAAAAACATCCTTAGAACTGAGGACAGAGTAAATATACCTACACGAGAATTGATTGTGAAGTTATTCCCTCTCGCTTTATTACCACAAACGGGACAAGTTACCTCCTCACTCACATCAGAATGCTCTTCTCTACCTCCAAAACTCTCAACTTTATCCTGTTCACCACAAACTGCCATTGCAGATCCTTCCGAACTCTGCGTCGACACGATTTTGCCATCTTTATCAGTACACAGATTCAACGAACTCTGCAACCAAAAAACAAAAAAGAAATTGCTCATTGATATAAAAATCTAGTCTTGACAATGATTTCGACGAAATTTTTCCAAAGAAAAACGGAAATCGAAGAGAGAGAAAGCGAGAATGCTTGGATCGGAGAAGAAGATAGTAAGAGTTTCGCGGTTGAGAAGGAATCACCTGCGTTTGCCGACCAATCGGAGCATTTTCAGAGAAATTGTAAAGTTCGCTCCTATTTTGCCCTAGCAGAACCTGAGATTTTGGGCCTTCTGTCTCCGCAGATTTTGGACACCAGATTCGCAGGTTCCAATAACAAAGTTCCCGGAACCGTCTCCGTGCTTAGCTTTCTCTTAAAAGGGTTCGACGACGGCGGTTGTGGCAGGAGCGGGCTCTTCAACTAGGCGGCGGAGATTGCCGGCGACTGCTCCGGAATCGGGGGCAACAAGTTCGGATCTGATGGCGGAGCGTTCTCCTTGGAGCCCCTCTGCTTCCACGACGGCCGGGGCTTGGCTGTGCTAAGGTTGGGCGAGGCCGGAGAATCTATCGACGTATCCCTCAAGATCGCGTTTCTTGGCTGCATGAAGTGCTTCATGGCTACGAAATCTAGAGAGAGAAAGAGAGAAGAAACGGAGGAGAGAGAGTTTTGGATTGGAAATGGAAGAGAAGACAAAGGAGCGAGAGAGAAAGGGGAAATGTAGCCGTTGCAGGAGAGAGACTCGGGGAGATACGGGAGATGAGTTAGTTTAGTTTGAAGATTCGTACTCAATTTAAATTACGATTTATAATTTATTATAATATTATTTTATAAAAAAAATATATAAAAATAATTTTAATCTCATTATTTTAATTTATAAACCAAATCTCTCTTGAATTTTTGAGTAAAAGCACCGCACAGGGCTTTTTTTATCGATTGTTTGTGTAAATAAGAGAGAAAGAATAGGAAATGAATTTCTGTATTTTTACTAACAATGTATATATTTTTTCGAGTCAATTCTCTTAGTTGTTTTGTTTTCTAACCATAAAGTTTATTTATTTTTCATTTTAGTCCTTATCAAAGTGCTCCCCATGCTTTTTTTCTTTTTGACAAGCTCCTCTTATTTTTTTTGTTTTTTATGAAAAAATTTATTTATTTTTCATTTTAGTCCTTTCTACCGTTTATTTTTTATTTCTATACTGAAATTTTATTTTATTTTTTCTTTTGGTTTCCCCAGGGTACCTGGGGGGTCTCCCGGAAGTGCCCCAGGGGTCTCCCGGGGGTCTCCCGAGAGTGTCCCGGCGGTGTCCCGCAGTTATGAGGACATATTTGATTTTTTAGAGGATGCTCCAGAGTTTGAGGAAAATTGAGAGTCTATTTGATTCACTGATTTAAATTTTTAATTCGAGTTGAGATGTGATTTTATGTGAGAATTTTTTACTGTAAAAAAAATTTAAATGTGATTGTTTTTAAAAAATTTTACTGTAATTTTAAATTTAAATCGGTGAAATAATCCGCTTTCAGACTTTTTTAGAGTTTATGAAGGACAGTAACAGTTTAGAGTATGTTTTTGGAGGCCACTTATGATGACGAGGACTACTTAAGTGCTAGAGCCAAACGAAGAGTAAAAAAAAGAATAAGATGTGATTGATGAAGCT
>NW_010363282.1:146497-156529 GCF_000414095.1 Morus notabilis
ATATATATATATGTATGTATACATATGATGTTGAGCTTTAAAGATGAGCCTTTGATGGCCATTTGAGTTGAGCTTTCAGCAGAAGAGTAGAAAATCTGTTTTTGTCATAAATAGAACTTTAGACGAGCTTTTTATATTGTATATATATGATGTTGCTTCCATACATCCGTTACTCGGCAATAGTTTTGCAGCCTTATTGGTTGCTTGTTTGCTTAACAAATGGCACGTGAGTTGTTTTTACAATGTTAATATGGTTTGTTGGCAACCGGATAGTGTGGGTGGAGCTCACTATTTGACCCGACATTATTGTAATTTTCTGGTAGTGTGGATGGCATATAAGTAATGTTGCATATAGTTTGCTATTTGAAAAATCTTGCATTTTGTACGGACGTGGTTGTGCAAACGACGACGTAACATAGGATTGACATTAACATATGTTAAAAATAGGTCAATTCACAATTGCGATAGATTAAAATTGAGATGTAATAACGGTTATTATTTCTTTTGTAACATAGAGTTGTATTACACATTCAACTTGTTTAACAGTTTATTCGGAAATTTTTTTTTTAAGAGTTCGTTTCTGAATAGGATAAAATTTATATTAAATTCAGGTCCCGTTCTTTTTGCTGATTCGAGTTTAGAATTCGAATTTGACTACAGTAAAAAATTCTCACACAACATCAGTATTCTTAGTAGAAATAGGATTGTTTGCCTATAAAAGGATTGAGCTTGGTCACCGAACGCCATATCAAAAATATGTTTTGGGGTTAGCAATTTTATGTTTTGTAGTATTAGGGGGAAAAGAGCTCCGATTTTGCCGGTCAAGGAAAAGGCTTTGGGAATTATGGGTTGAAATTAAAAAATGAGAATTGAAGTATGTATAAGGTGGGTTATCTCATGCTAGTGTTGGTGGGCCGTTGGAACGTCGCCGAAAAGCGTTGTAGCCGAGAATTGAATGAACTCTCTTCTTTCTCTCCTTCTACCACACTATTCTAAACACACCATAAAATGGCCACACTCTAAAATATATAGCAACACCATATCTTATTTTAGGCTCACTTTAATTGGCCTATAATGCTTATTTTAATTGTATTGAGAGTTTATTTGATCTAATGGGGTGATCAAAACATTTATGAGAGAGGAATCCATAGGCGTCAAGTTAATTAACAAGCTGAGTGTTCATCCCATTATGAACAGTTATTTAACATATATGCATAACTAAATTTACATTAACAAAGTTGTCCGTTAGATACTTTAATAATAAATTATAGTGAATTATTATGATTATAGAAGTCCACATAAAAATATTCCAACATTAAGTTATGGTATAAGATAAAGAGGTTTAGTTGCCTTTTATTTTATTTTTTTTGTGAAACCAAATATTTTGTTTTTTTTTTTCTTTTTCAACTTGCGCGTGTAATTGTACAATAAAATGTTTTCATAAACTACAAATTAAACTCAAATCAAATCAAACAAGAGAGGAAAATAACATGAGAGTTTTAGAAATTCTTTACCAACGACATGACCAGCACCAAAATTCTTGACCAGTGGATTTGGGGTCCGTTTCCTCTTAATAGACTCTTCTTCCAAATTGGTGCAAGGATTAAATACAAAAATAGCAAATATAAGGAACAAGGTAGTTGATTTATAGTCTCTCTCTTTCTCGACTATTTTTTTTTTTCCTGCTACTAACATCCGTTGGAAAGTTCTTTTATTTTTTGGTTTGGCATATGTGATGTTATGTTGTGGGTGACTGTTTTCTATTTTGTTGAAAAATTGGTAAAGAAACTGATGAGTTGTTTGGTTGGGGGATTTATTATCTGATTCGAATTATGATTCGTAGTTCGTTACAGTATTTTCTCTCATAAAAAATACACGTAAATCGAAAATAATTCTAATCATATGGTTCTAATCTATGAACTAAATATCTCCTAAGATTTTAGATGGGGGATATTTGTAATCGTACTAATGATATGCATTCTCTGTCGTCGTCGTCGTCGTTATTATTATTATCTATTTGATCTCTAATTAGTTGTTAGAAGCACAAACGTGTATGTCTATTTTCAAGTTCAAATCGGGATTGATAATGCCTAGTTTTATTGTGAAACATATATTTTGGTTATGGGTTTTGATATTTGGGATGCTTGGGGTGTTTATTTCACCGATTTGAGTTTTTCTACAGTAAAAAACTTTTAGAAATAATCATATTTAACTTTTTTATTATAGTAAAAAATTATCACATAAAGTCACATCTCAACTCAAATTAAAAAATCGAATCAGCGAACTAAACAAGCCATATGGTCGAATATTGAAAAAACGTTGAATTAGAAAACAATCTCTGTAAATTTCTTAACAGTAAGTGCTAAGAAAAGTGGATGGATGTGCTTCTTATGTTTTGGTCTTATTCTATTTCTCTTGGAGCTCCTATACACAAAACTAGAGATGGCCCTACCCATATTTGTTGAAGAAATATGTGTGATCGGTTTTGTTCTGATGCTCCGACCAAAGGCTTAGGATCATTCTCCTGAAATGACTTCTCTCTCCTCTTCAAGTACTACTAGCATTTTTTTTTTAAAACTTCAACTTATTTACCCTACTTCTAGTATTAGAAGTACAATTGTATTTCGACTACGAGTAGTCTTCGAGAGATACATTCCGTACGTAAGACTAATCCACACACATGCGTAAGTATCTTTTTAAAAGGATTTGTTGTCAAAAATTGATACGTGTTGACTTCAATTACAATTCGAATCAATTGGCTTGGGGCTCCTATATATAGGAAAGACGTGTGATTAGTTTCGTTGTGGAGTAGAGAAGTTAGAGTGAGAGCGGTAATGCTTCGATCAAAGATTTAGGATCATTGCCCTAAAAAGCTCTCTTTATCCCTCTCACGTACTACAAGCTTTCCTATTCTAGAATTCTTTTGTTCTAGTACTTGAGAGGAGAGAAAGAGAACTTTGTAGGGCAAAGATTGCAAAATCTTTGATTCTGGGGTGAACTTTTAACAAACGGTCATGTCCATTATTTTCCATACAAGCAGTATCTCTGATCCTTTTTGTTTCTAGTTTTTTTCCCTCTATCTTTATATTTCAATTTGCACCGTATATGTATAGAATTATACGTGGAACTTATTTATATTTATGCGCCTTTCTGTTTTTTCCTTTTCGGTATTCTTTGTTTGTTTGTTTTTTTTTCCTTTTTTACTTTTTGTTTATGTGATTGATTATATGATGCCGTAATTACTAATTTCATGTGCTTTTTGCGATTGATGATATATATATATATATATATATATATATTTGGACCATGTGTGTGAAGTGCAGTATATTCATTCATCTCAGTTCCTTTATAATGAGACTCGTTATATTAAGGGTTTGTTTGCAAACTTTTTAAACTTTAGGGGGTGAATTAAAAATAATACTAAAATTCAGGGGTAACAACGAGATTAACCCAAGATTAAATTAAAGGTCTAAATTATTATTCTCAAAGATAAAGGTCAATTGCGATAGATTAAAATTGAGATATATGGGTTCGTTTAGTTTGCTGATTCGAGTTTTTAATTCGAATTGATATGTAATTTTGTGTGAGAGCTTTTTACTGTAGTAAAAAAGTTAGATGTGACTATTTCTGAGAGCTTTTTACTGTAGTAAAATTTAAATTCAGAAAAGAGGGAAGAAAATGAAAAAAAAAAAAGTGAAATCCGTTTTCAGAAAACAGAAAACGAAAACGAGAAAATGAAAACACCTTTTTTTCGTTTTCTGATTTCCACAAAAAGACAAAAACGTTTTTGGTTTTGTTTTTAAAAAAAATTTGCACCAAACACGTTTTTAACACCCGTTTTCATTTTTTTGTTTTGAAAACCGTGAAAAACGAAAATGAAAATACAAACAAACAGGCCCGATGTTTTGTAGTATTAGGGGGAAAAGGGCTCCAATTTTGCCGGTCAAGGAAAAAGGATGAATTCATATTTTGAAGCAAAGTAAACATAAAGAATTAAGGACTCAATCAAGACAATTTTTTAAGTTATGTACTGATACAATAAGAAAAAAAAATCTAGGATTACACGGACACAAGAAAAATAAACATATATAGATTTTTTGTGTATCATTTAGCGACCATTAGTTGTTGAAACTACTCGAACGGGAAAGTTTGTAATTTTTATTAAGGAGTGTGTTACAAATTGATTTCCAATTGTTTTATATCTGTATCAATAGGGTGTGGATTATCAACCCATGGATTGTAATTTGATCACTAATTTTCTTATTTGCTCATTGGGTTCCTGAAAAATGCAGACATTATTAGTGGGGTTAGTTTAAATGCGCTCTATGGTCCCTAAAATACACGACCAAATCAAGAAAGACCCTTTTTTTATTATTATTTTCATTTTTTTCAAGTTCATTTTTGGTTATTTATTATGTCAATTTAAATTATAATTTAAACTACATAATTTAAAATTTTTTATTTAAATAAAAAATTCAAATTAACAAAACTAAACCCGGCTAAAACTACCACGTTTGCTATCGTAGCACAGCATACTTGCCGATTCTTTTCCTAAAATATTTAAAAAAAGCGATTAGCAAAAAAAAAAAAAAAAAAAAGCACTGTATTTGTATTTTTACTTTTTTTCCCCTCTTTTATAATTATCCCATCTGAAGTGGGCTGAGGGGGCGATATGGGCCTTGGAGTCCGTGGCCCTACATGATGCGATTCCGAAGTTGGTTCCAACCGCCGCTAGCGACGAGAGAAAGAGAAACGGAAACAGAAATAGATATAGAGAGAGAGAGCGCCGGACAAAGTACCTTGCGCTCTACTTCTCTCTCTCTTTCAATTCGGCATCTCAACACTTTTTCTTCTCCTATTCCTTCTTACACCCATCTCTCTCCCTCCTCCTGTACGATCTTAGCATGTAATTCACAATTTATAATCATATATTTACGCAATTCCAACCAATTAATTGATTCATCTTTTGTGTTTACTTGTTCGGAATTCGTTAAATTCCTTTTCCTCGCGCTAATGCTTTTGTTTGATTTTTTGTTTTTTGTTTTTAAATAACTGAAATAGGTGGACAATTTTGGAGGGAGATCTGAATTTTCTCGTCGTTGAGCGCCCACTACACCATGATGACCTTGATATTCAAGGTAATTTTTTTTTATAAATTTTTTTTCTTTTGATGCGATAATTAAGAGTGCTAATGCCTTGTGCTAAATTGATATGGAGATCTGAGGAGAAGTTATTTTGTTTTTCTTTTCTTTTTCCAAATTTAGTTAATTGGAGATAGGGGTATTGATGTTTTTTTTTTTTTTTTTTTAAATTATAATATTATTTGTTTTGTGTGTCAGAAGTGAGGTGTGAGTCCTCTGATGGAATTTGCTTCATACGTTCTAAAGTAATTTAAGATGTGGGTTCCGTTTAGGATTAGATTATGATGCCTTAATTACGAAGGGGGTGGGAGGTTATGGAACTTGCTTGACTTTAATTTCCTATAATTGGCTGCAGTTAAACTTATCCCTTTATGTCAGTGCAAAAAAAAAAAAAAAAATGCACGTGTTATAAATATGTGTATTATATAGTTATAGTAAAGTGAAAGCACCATAAACTGAATTGTTGGGCCTTGGTTTCATATTGTTCTATAGCCAATAGTGTTTATGTCAGAATTCAGTATGAAGTGTAGAATAGTTACTCATAGCTTGGTTGTTAGGAATAAGGACACTACAGAAGGTGTATGGAACTCTTATTGCACGCATTGTCACAATTTAAGATGATTTATGTGTTTTTAGACTGTTCATTTGTTGTTTCTACCATTCTGAACCATGTTTATGACCATGTGGGGGAAGAATGCTGCTAGAACCAAGTCGACATAGTGATGGTTTTATTTATCATGTTCTATTATTATTTGATGACCTTGTACTTTCTTCGAAAAGTGGAAAAAAATACATGAGAAAAGAAAGAAAAACATGACTTGTAATACTCATAATACAGAACAAATTCCATATATCTGTTTTGTTCCCAACTTCTTCTTCTTCTTTGGGATTTGGAACTCAAGGCTTCAACATTGGAGGTGGATGTAGAACTTCTACTAGCCTAAGCCTGCAAATACCAAACCCTCGTGCTTTTTTGGGTATAGGAACTTGTGGTTTTAAATGTTGGGGTTTTGGGTGTGTGATCAATCATGAGATTGAAGGGATAAGATAAAATCTGAGTTAATACTCTTTAAAACTGTATGAACACTCTTGGTTTAGATGATTATACGATAAAATTTTATGTGCTGGAATTTTTTAAAAGTTCCATGTCTACCTTTGTATATAAAGAAATATTACTCTAAAATTGACTCATTCAAAATCCTGGACCGCTCAACACCTAACTCTTGAAAGTACTTGTGAGGTGGCTGCATTCAATATCACACTAGGTCCTGAATCGCAAAAGCAAAATTATCAAAATTGCAAAATACTTTGAATCCTCTTATATATGTCATTATGTTGTATATATCTTATATATGCCATTATGTTGTATATATCTTATTTGAATATACTTGAAACTCGTTTTTCTTACATCCTAGCACATATTATATTTGTTATTGTTTCAATTTTATAAATAACGTCTTAATACATTCTGAAGTGATTAATTGTAGCTAGCACATCATGAATTGATTAATAACGTTCTATTACATTGATTTTGATTTTTTTTTTGTTTTTTGTTTTTCTCTGGTTTTCTTTTCCCTTCCCTTGTTTTAATTTTTCCAAGGATACCTTATCCTCTTTCCTATGTACTTGATTCTTTATCCATGAAAGGAAGTTTTTCTCATCGGAACAAAAAATTGTTGCTTCTGTTGCAGAGACAAAGCAAAAGTACCATGACACATCCGTGGGATGCCTACATGGTGAAGCAATACCTCCAAACCTGCAAGATAATGGGAAATTAGGGGAAGGATCTTTGAAGCCGATAGACGAAACTGGTAGCCATTTTGTGGGTGGTATAACTGAAGGTGGGTCACTCAACACCACGTACACTATCCCTCCAAATGAAGCTTACCATAGACCATTCTACCAACAGGGTTATCATGTTTGGTCAGCTTATCATCCTGAGAATCAAAAGGCACAACAGTACCAGTTTTATCCGCTAGAAAACCACGTCTATCCTGTGAATCATCATGAATACTGTATTCCAGATGATAATAAATTTCAATATCTGCCCTTATGGAAGTTATCCCAGATGTATCAATCACAGTTTAATTTTCAAGAGTTTCAGTATTTTGTGGTTATAGATTTTGAGGCAACTTGTGACAAAGAGAAGAATCCTCACCCACAGGAGATTATTGAATTCCCAGCGGTTCTGGTGAATAGTATCACTGGGCAGCTGGAAGATCAGTTTCAAGTATATGTGCGTCCTACTCACAATCAACTTCTTAGTAATTTCTGTAAGGATCTTACCGGAATTCAACAAACTCAGGTAATGAGACTTTATTCCATTAACTTCTGTTATCATATTTCTCATGTTATCTTCTTGTTTGAAGTAGTGGGGAGTTCTAGGTTCCTTTCTAATAGAATAGAAGTAGCGTCGAGGCCAATATCCAATGGTTTTCTCCATGGATTTGCTTGCTTTACGTCTAGAAAGATGTACTGATATTTGAAAATAGATCTATATGCTTTCTAGAGATTTCAAATGAAGTTCTCTAATGGGATAATTTGTTCCAAACTGATTCTCTTCTAACTCATTTTAGGAGTGAACATTATTACTTATTAACTTCTTAGTAATCTGATCGGATCCAGGTTGACAAAGGCGTTCTCTTGAGTGAGGCTCTATTTCTGCATGATAAGTGGCTTGAAGAAAAGGGGGTCAAGCGAACTAACTTTGTTGTGGTTACGTGGTCAAATTGGGATTGTCGGGTGATGCTGGAATCTGAGTGTCGATTCAAAAGGATCCAAAAACCACCATACTTCAACAGGTATTATTTGTTGCTCCGAGAAACAAAAACTAAAGTTAAAATATCATTAGCATCTTTTTCCTAAGGGGCTGTTTGGCCGTTGGATATCCTAGAAAAGTATTCATTCTTTTCTGCGAGGTTTGGATTGTTTTTGTCCTTTCTGGAGTCTGAAATTAGTGGATTATAAGAGCAGGACTTAATTTTTGGTAATCTGTTGAAGTCATACTTAAGTAGGAATTCATTTTCACCTGTTGAGATTGCTCTCTGTCTCTCTCTCTCTCTAACGTTTGTCAAGATCGTTAGAAAGTTGGAGTCACCCGTGTTCCTTTTGTTGACTGAAAATTCTAGTCTTTTTGCTCAGCTTATATGGATATTCAAACGCCTCAAGGAAAGTCAGTTAAAGTGTGGTAATATCATATATATATATATATATTTTTTTTCTTCAGGAACTTCTTTTTGGAGTCAAACTAGTAAAAAGAAATTTACTTTTGTTCTTGTCAAATATTATCGTCTTTGCAAAACAAGAACAGTGACAAAGAAGTACCGAAGTTTACAATTCTAAAAGTAGGACTAATGCGTCTCTGCTGTTTATGAGTTTGAAAATTTTTCTTTAGTATTTATTATTTGTGTTTTGTATCTCTATGCTTCAACCCGTCGAATGGAACTAATATGTTCGGCTTTCTTCCATCTACAGATGGATCAATCTGAAGATCCCATTCCATGAGGTATTTGGAGGGGTGAAGTGCAACCTGAAAGAAGCTGTTCAGCTGGCTGGCCTCACTTGGGAAGGCCGTGCTCACTGCGGCCTTGACGATGCTAAGAACACTGCTCGCCTGCTTACCTACCTAATGCACCGTGGATTCCAGTTTACCATAACTAACTCACTGACGTGGCAGCCCACGGATCATCCGTTAACACTGCAAAAGTTCCCGGAGTACCAATCGTGCTTCATCCCACCCCCTTACAGGATGAAGCACCAATCGGTACCGTTGGTCCCCTTTCATCAGATCCAGATCGGGCACGGCGAAGAAGAAAAATGCTTCTGCGGGGTGCAAAGACGAAAACAAATGGTGCAGAAACCGGGACCAAGTCATGGCTGCTTCTACTTTGGCTGTGGTAGGGCTCCCAACGGAGGACGCTGTTGCAATTATTTTGCATGGGCTACAGTATAACTGAAAGTCTTATAAGTTTACCATTTTAACTAAATTCTAAAAAAGAAAAAAAGAGAGAAAAAAAATCGACAATAGCAAGATGCTTCTGGAGGGTGCCTGAGTCATTTCTAGTAGGGCTCTGACTTGTAAAGTTTGACTTCTTGAAACGAGAGATGGTATGCCTACAAAAAAGAAAAGAAAAGAAAAGAAAAGAATGCATTTTGCAAGGCTGAGGAGCTTTAGGACATGGTTTTTCTTTGTTACTGTTCGATCTTATTAGCTTTGAATTAGCAGAGGCTGAACTGCTAAATAATGGATGTGATTCTACGACGCCATTTCCTATAATATTTATGTAGAAAATCTGGCAATCTCTGATTGCTGTGTTCTCCATTTCAGGCTCTTCATGCTGTGGTCATGTTGTGGGTGAGTGTCTATATAAAGCTCTATATCTTGTGTGCAAGTTTCAACCGTGGAGAATTCTCACCAAAAGAACCAAAAAGAGAAAAAAGAAAAAAGAAAAAATGTTGCGACTGTGCTCAAAGCACAAGCGGAGGCCGGAGACCAAAGATCCAAAAGGAAAATATTAAATCAGCAAAAGAGTAATCATAAGTAGCGCAAACTTAAGTCTCGTTCGTTTAACTGATTTGAGTTTTCAGTTTTAAGTTTTTACAGTTAAAAGTTCTCAAAAAATGTCGCATTTAACTTTTTCTGTTACAGTTAAAAATTCTTAAAAAATGTCACATCTCAGTTCGAATTAAAAACTCGAATCTGCGAAGCGAACGAGACCCAAAAATGACACAAATATATTGTGTAAAATCATGTACTTTTTTTTTAATATTTTTAAAGAAAATTAAACACGAAGATAAGCTTTACCTAAAAACTACTCTTTTCTTTCTTAAAAAAAAAAAAAAAAAAAAAAAAAAAAAACACTTTTTAAACCAAAAAAAAAGACCCTAAACA
>NW_010363282.1:156565-157366 GCF_000414095.1 Morus notabilis
AAGGGTAGTCCCCAAGGTTTTTTTTTTTTTTTTTTCTAGAGAATTTATATTTAAATAGGAACAGATAAATAAACTACACAATATAAGCCTATGATTAGACAGAAAGATGCACGTACACTTGATGTTTGAGAATGAGAGAAAACATCAGCACGCTAAAATTAAGGGTCCGTTCACTTCGCTGATTCGAGTTTATAATTCGAATTGAGATGTGATTTTATGTGAGAGTTTTTTACTGTAGCAAAAAAGTTAGATGTGACTGTTTCTGAGAGCTTTTTACTGTAGCAAAACTCGAATTCTAAACTTGAATCGGCGAAATGAACGAGACCTAAATATACTTAAAGTCCTATTTAAAAAAAACCCCTTCCCATAAAAAATTTAGACCCCATTTATTTCGCTGATTTGAGTTTAGAATTCGAGTTTTGCTACAGTAAAAAGCTCTCACATAAAATCACATCTCAATTCGAATTAAAAACTCGAATCAGCGAACTAAACGGGCCCTTAGCATCACGACACAAAAAAAATTTTAACTTGACCAAACAATCCCCACTGTTAGTGAACAACTTAATCATGTGAGAGACATAACCAATATCGGACAGTGAAAAAATTATCTCTATTATTACAAACTAATAAATAGAAAGTAGTAAGAACACCATCGTTGCACTTTTATTACAATTTAAAGCACAAACCAAAGTAAAAAGAAAATCCAAAGGGTGCGTTTGGAATTAGTTTCAAAACGCTTTTATTTTCTGTATGAAAATGAAAATGAAAACGTTTTTAATTTCATTTTTGAATTATTTCTAA
>NW_010363283.1:0-2568 GCF_000414095.1 Morus notabilis
GGTTCGCTACAGTATTTTCTCTCACAAAAAATACGCATAAATCGAAAATAGTTTTAATCTCATGATTCTAATCCATGAACCAAACGTCTCTTTTTCGATGCTAAAACCTTTTAAAGGATCGAATAATAATAAAAGAAAATACATTAAATAGAAAACCACTCATACTATTAGAGGCTAAAGACTTCGTCTAAACTTCCTTAAAATAATGAGAGTTTCTCTCTGGCTTTTAAATATCTTAAACATAATTATTGACAGTAGAAATTCGTTAATAGAGTGATGATGAATTTTTGATACTAATACGTAAATTTAGAGTGTAATTAAGGACTAAAAAAGAGAAAAAAAAATACCAGCATTTATAATAGTTAACCTAAATGTTATGCTATGTCCACTGTATGAATATTTTTCGCTAATTATGTTAAGTGAAATTACAATCTCCCAGGAGGAACTTTCTGAAGAGGCATTACAATGCTATTTTTCTTGATAGACGGGGCCTCTGCTAAGGAATACTCCCATCGTATTTATAATCATGTTGTTTCTCGTCATATTCCTTGTTGTACTTTTAAATGATTTTGTCACTCATCGGAATAGTATTCTTTGGTGATAGAGATGTTGACGGGTCTCTCACGTTCTCCATTAACTCTGTATAAATACCTATCACACTTCTAAAAAGCTATCATGTTTTGAGAACATGGGTGGAGTCAGAATCTTAATACTCTTTGAAGCGATCTTCACTCCTGAGAGTAAATAGGATCGACCGTATATTACGACACGCTTTCCAATCCGATCGTCCTCTTGTGAGTTATATCCTTTATTTACGGTCGGCATCTAAAGTTGGGTATCTCTAAGAGGATATAATTCCTTGCATTCTACTAACCCGGTCATTTAATACTTGTAATGTTACGTGACAACGTCCGCATAACAACCATTTAACGGTTGAGGTAGAGTGTGCAATTTTTCTATATAACAATAATTATTTTAGGAAGTTTCTCATATTGTAAAATTCATCTTTAATTAAAAAATAGTGTTAAGCGTTGTCGGTATCTCCCTTATAGCAACTGTCACGAGCAGTTAATTATGAAAATCATACTGGCGCCGGTGGGTATCGTGTCATAGATCCATGCATTATTGTCATACTTGGCCTTTGCTTTGGGTGTACATGTGGGCGTGTTTTTCGCCGTTTGTCCGAAACTTCCTTTCGTTGCTGTCGTACTTTAGATACTTTTGTTATGCTCGAGAAGTACAAAAGTAAATGCATTGAAGCGGTGAGTGATTTCTTTAATTACTAGTTCAAATGTTGCTGTAAGAATTATAATATTACGTTCACGACAAGTTTGCTTCGGATGTTCACCTAACTATGTGTTTGAAGCGTGTACGCATCACGAGAAGTTTGCTTCGGATCTGATCCGTTCGGTTCGCTAATTTAAGTTTTTAATTTAAGTGGAGATGTGATATTATGTGAGAGTTTTTTATTGTAACAAAAAAGTTAAATGTGACTGTTTCTTAAAACTTTTTACTGTAATAAAACTCGAATTCTAAACTCGAATCTGCGAAAAGAACGGGGCTTAAATATCGTTCATTTTACTGATTTAAATTTAAAATTTAAATTTTATTATAATAATTTTTTTTTAAAAATAATCACATTTAATTTTTTTACTACAGTAAAAAACTCTCATATGAAGTCGCATATCAACTCAAATCAACAAATTAAACGGACTCTTATTTTGGACTCTTATTTTTTGAAAGTGCGGTATTCTCTAATTATCAATTGTTAAATATGTATTATTTTTTAATCTGATTTGATTTTTAATCAAATTTAATATAGATAATGGCTTATAAGCAAAAAATACTAGAGAACGTCCATTCTTTATTTTGTTTCTTTTTTTTTTAGTGTCAAATTCGGATCACTAAGGGCATGTTTGGTCAGAAAATTTAAATTATGATTTGAATCATGGTTCATGGTTCGTTACAGTATTTTCTCTCACAAAAAATACACGTAAATTGAAAATGGTTCTAATCACATGATTCTAATCTATGAACCAAACGTCTTCTAAATCTAATTAAAATCATATCAAATTAAAAAATATACAAAACATACAATCTAATACAGGGTTAAAAAATAAAAAATTATCAATAATTCTAAAAAAAAAAAAAAAAAACTCTCTTCTTTTCAAAAAGGAATTAATCATCTTTCTTAAATGGGCATCAAGAAAAAAAAGAAAAAAAAGCTAGACAGTGACTAGATGAAAGAATTTGTTTATGTGCTACCAATTGGACCGGAAAGATATCTTGTCGTCGTATTAAAAAAAAGAAGAAGAGAGATAGGTACGTGCATTATTATAAAGAAAAAAAAAACAGATAGGTGTCATGACTTGTCTAAAAAAGATAGTGCAACTTTTTATGCACCGCTATTATTATTATTATTATTATTATTAGATGCTTTTATGCGACTTTTTCTATGCATATAATTTTTTGAAAGGAGTTGCACTGATTAGACAAAAAAAAAAAAAAAAAAACACTATCTGCTTTTTTTTTTTTTTAGGCCCAAAAAAAAATTAATGTATATTTTTT
>NW_010363283.1:4578-12819 GCF_000414095.1 Morus notabilis
GGAAAGAGGATTTCGAGGATTTCAAGGATTTTTTTTTTTCGAAGAAAGAAAAGTAGAAGATAGAGAGCTACATTTTTTCTGTGGACAGAAACATGGCTGCAGAATTGGTGGGTGGAGCTTTGTTGTCGTCTCTATTTCAGAATATTTTCGAAAGGATTACTTCTTCGGAGGTTGTTGACTTCTTCCGGGGAAAGAAACTCAACTGCGGGCTGCTTAAGAAGATGAAGATCACGTTGTTGTCGGTAAATGTTGTGCTTGTTGATGCCGAGAAGAAGCAAATAAAAAACGCAGCCGTCAAAGAATGGCTTGAGGAGCTCAAGGAAGTAGTTTACACCGCGGACCAATTGATGGATGAAATCAACACCGAGATTTTGTGGAGTGAGCAGGAAGGCAAGTATGGAGGTCGCGCAAGTAAACGACCGAAACTGACTGCAACTTTATTCTCTACAGTTGACAATACAATAGACTGCCGGATGGAGGATATTCTTGATAGTTTAAGATTCATCATAAAGCAAAAGGACGTCCTTGGTCTGAAAGGTGGTATTCAAAGTAGGCCTTTGCGAAGATTACCGGCGCCTTTAGTAGAAGAATCTATAATTTATTGAAGGAATGATGACAAAGAAAACATCATTGAATTGTTGTTGAAAAATGAGGTTAACGGAAACAAGATATCTGTGATTCCTATAGTGGGCATGGGTGGCCTTGGCAAGACCACCCTTGCTCAGCTTGTGTATGACGATTGCAGAGTGAAGGAACATTTCGATATTAGATCATGGATTACTATATCGGATGAGGTTGATGTTTTCAAATTAACAAAAGTGATGTTTGAAAGGATTACTTCGCAAAAATGTATTGCCGAGGACATATATGAAGTTCAAGTTGAATTGAAGCAAACTTTGACGAGGAAGAAGTTTTTATTCATTTTTGACGATGTTTGGAATGAGAATTATGATTTTTGGGATGTCTTGAAGAGCCCTTTTGAATCAGCAGCTCATGGAAGTAAAATTATTTTGACAACACGTAGTGAGATTGTTGCATCAAGGATGGGTAATGCTCAAAGCTACAAGCTACAAGTAGTATCTGATGATGCGGGTTGGCTATTATTTGCGAAACACGTCTTTAATGACGGAGACTTAAGTGCATATCCAGATCTACAAGGAATTGGTCAAGAAATTGTTAAAAAGTGTAAGGGTCTTCCTTTAGCCATAAAATCACTTGCCGGTCTCTTGCGCTCTATATTTGATCCAAAGGAATGGAGAAGTATACTAAAGAGCAACATTTGGCTAGAAAGTCCGCATAACAACATCCTTCCAGCGTTGTGGTTGAGTTACCATTATCTACCTCCAAATATAAAACGATGTTTCGCTTATTGCTCGATATTCCCCAAGGATTATATATATGAAAAAGAAGAAATGATTCTATTGTGGATGGCAGAAGGTCTTTTGAAACCAGTAAAAGGAAAAAGAATTGAGGATGTTGGAGAAGAGTGCTTTCGAGATCTAATATCGAGGTCATTGTTTCAACGATTAACTCAGGATGAATCGACTGTCATCATGCATGAACTTGTGCATGATTTAGCTATTTTTATATCAGGTGAATTCGTTGTCAATTATATTCTGCATCTTGATTCATTATTCACCATGTGTAAGTGAAAAATGTTATTGGAAACTGAAATATACGAGCTATTTATAGACCCGCAACTAGCCTAAGGAACTCTAGAAATGTCAAAAATCTTTTGATTTTTGACTTCAAAATAAATATCTAACCAACAAATCCAAACTAAAAGATAATTTCTAACTTTTTCACTAGCTTAAAGATAATTCCCAACTTAATAACCTAGAAAGTTTGGATTTGTCGACACTTCACCTCAAGCTTGTGCGTAGATATCAATGATGCCACTTGTGGTTAGTCCTTCAAAACTTGGTCTTCGCTGTCCTTTGGTGAGAATGTTTGCTCGTTGTTGACCACTAGGAATGAAGGGCATACAAATTACACCTTCAAGCTTTTCTTTAAGGAATTATCATACCGTAGTTTCATTTAACATCTTTAGCCATAGTGTTTCATAAACACCCTAAGCACTGGCCCTAAACGTAGCCTCTACATTGCTTTTTGCTTCTCCATATCACCTACTTTCCCCAAAAGTTTGTAGTAGCCTGAGGTGGATCTGCCATCCATGAATGACCTAGTCCAATCTGTGCAAGTGAAAGCCTTTATGTTCACTTGGTGACCTTACTTGAAAAAATCCCTTCCACGGGTACTTTTAAGGTACTTGAGTATTTGGTAGATAGCTAGAACGTGCTCTTTATATGAAGAGTGCATGAATTGGATGACCACATTGCAAAGGCAATGTCTGGCTGTGTGGGAGATGCGTATTCCACTTAGCTATTAAACACTGATATCTTTTTTTGCCTACTAGAGTGCCTCATGTGATAAATCCTAACTTGTGATTAGGATCAATGGGTGTATCAACAGGTTTACATCCTAGCATGTCAATTTTGGAGTAATTGAGGACATCTTTTCTATGTGAAACAACCATATTCTATTTAGATCTGGCCACCTCCATCTGTAGGAAGTATGTTATAGGTCTTAGGGATGTTATATCTCAAACACCCTTGGTAAGGTCATTTTTAACCTTTCGATCTCAACTAGGTTGTCTCTTCACTCTTCTCAAGATTATATAGTGAGGAATGTTATCTTGTCATCTTTCAAGTGTTAAAGTACGTTGTATGATTTGTTTGTCTCCATTCACAGTGTCGACTTTTAATTACCTTGGTGAACCTATCAAATCAAGCCCTTGGTGATTTTTGTAGGCCATAGAGACATCTTTTGAACTTGCACACCTTCCTTGCACTATTGTAGCCTTCAAACCTCGGTGACAACTCCATGTACATTTCCTCTACAAGGTCTCTATTCAGGAAATGTTGCAAGCAGTTTTTTAACTAATGTTTAGGGAATGGGAATAGTTCCCCCGGTGGGGATCCCCAAGTGGGTATGAGTGACAAAACAAGATTAGGATGTTATTGTTATTGTTATTGTTGTTGTTGTTGTTGTTCCCCGTTGCCATCCCTAGCCAGAAATAGTAGTAGGATCGAAACTATGTTTAGCTAAGCAATTGGTATAAAATTTTCTTGATAGTTGATGCCACAGGTTTGAATAAACTTTTTGGCTACTAAACTTGCTTTATACCCCTCAATCCACCCATTTAAGTTGCACTTATATGTAAGCACCCATTTACACACCATAGGTTATTTTCCTTTATTTCAAGGAGTACTTACAATTATCTTTTGAAATCAGGTAGGGTACTGATACATTTGATATGTAATTTAACTATGATAATTTGTCCTCTAGAAAAGGAAATATTGATATGAGTTGATCGTAAATTATAACATTTTATGATTTCATTCTCCTTTAAGGAAGACACTAATACTAGGGGAAATGGAATTTTCACAATAACTTGTATCGTTTGAGAACACAAATTCTTATTGGACCCAAAAAGTTGATTTTGGTTCAAATCATTAGCGGAAAGTCATGAAGGTGTAGATTTTAGGAAATTCAATGGTCATGACTATGCTCTCATTGCATATGTGACGAAAACTAGAGATTTTTTTTTTTAACTCGGCTCTATTACCATGAAAGCGGGAAAATACTTGAGAGAAAAATAACACTATCGTATTTGTTGTATAGAACCTGAAATATATAAGACATTTATAGACCTAAAACTAGCCTAGTATGATAAGGACTCAAAACTCTAAAAATAGAGAGAACAATCTTTTGAATTTGAAATAAATCTCTAACAAATAACCCTAGCTTTATCACTAACTTAAAAGATAATTCCTAAATAAACTAGAAAATTCGGATTTTTCCACTCCATGTTACTGATTTATTTAGTATGTTGCAGGAGAATTTTGTTTTAGGTTGGAAGCTGGCAGCTCGATTGAGATTCCAAAAAAGGTTCGGCATTTGTCCTTAAACAGAATGCAGGACGATATTGTATCAAAATTTGATGTTTTTTCTGGAGCTGACTCCTTGCGCACCGTTCTACCATTGAATTTTTCATCATCTGAACATGTCTTAAGTGACAGGTTACTATATGACGTATTACCAAGGCTGAGATGCCTACGGGTGCTATCTTTGTCTCATTATAGTAATTTGATAAAGCTGCCTGATTCAATTGCCAGTCTAAGACATCTAAGATATCTGGACCTCTCTCACACTCCAATCAACACGTTACCAGCTTCTGTCAGTACTTTGTACAACTTGCAAACACTGAAATTGTCAAATTGTGTTTCTCTCACTCAATTGCCTCATGATATTGGAAAACTAGTCAACTTGCGTCATCTTTATATTGATGGAACAGACTTAAAGGAAATGCCACAGCAGATGAGTGGACTAAAAAATCTGCAGACATTTACTGTGTTTGTTGTGGGGAAAGGCAGAGGACCTAGCATTAAGGAGTTGAAGCATTTCCAAAATCTTCAAGGACCACTTTCTATTTTGGGCCTTCAGAATGTCGATCGTGCAGCGGATGTTTCAGAGGCCAATTTTAAGGATAAGAAGCACCTTGAGGAGTTAGTGCTGAAATGGGATGCCGATGCTACTGTTGACTATCGAAAAGCATTCGAAGTAATTGAAAAGGTTCTGCCTCATATAAACCTGAAAAAACTATTCATTGAAAACTATGGTGGTAAAGCATTTCCAAATTGGCTGGGAGATCCTTCTTTCTGTAATATAGTATCCTTAAGCCTGACTAATTGTAAGAAGTGCACCTCTTGGCCTCCTCTTGGAAAGCTACCATCTCTCAAGGAACTTTCTATCATAGGATTCGATCTATTTGAAAAGTTGGATTATGAATTTTATGGCATAGACCTGTTAGTTCGCCCATTTGGCTCCTTGGAAATTCTGAAGTTTGAGGATTTGAAAAGGTGGAAGGAATGGAACTTTCCAGGAGGCATAAATGATATTGAATCGTTTCCTAGACTTAGAGAGCTTTACATAGAAAATTGTCCTGAGTTGACTGGTCATTTGCCTCACCATTTTCCTTTATTAGAAGAACTTGTAATTGTTGAATGTCCAAAACTTAAGGCCTCAGTTCCGAATTCTACAGCTCTTTGTCGACTAGACTTGATCAACTGTGATAAGATAACTTTGGGGAATATTTCACCACAACTACTGTGCCTCACAATTACAAAACGTGATGCCATAGAACTCCTTTTCGAAGAGATGGAATCAAGAACTACGTGCCTTCAAGAATTGAATATCTCTGATTGCCCCGCCCTTAGGTGGTTGCTCAAGGGGGGTCTACCCTCAACATTGAAAGCACTAGAAGTCGCTCGATGCAAGAAATTAGAACTTCCAATGGAACGTCGTTATGAGTTTCTTGAAAGCTTGTCTATAAGTAGTAGTTCTGATTCTCTCAAGCACTTTCAGCTGCATTTGTTCCCAAAGCTAAATCGTCTCCATCTCGAGCAATGTAAGAATCTCGAATCACTCTCACTTCCATGTCAGCATCGTGAAGATCTCACCTCTCTCAATTTCTTGCAAATCTCAGAGTGTCCTAATTTTCACTCTTTCCCAAAGGGAGGGCTGCCTGCGCCCAACCTGACCTGGTTTTGGATCCAGAAATGTAAGAAACTGAAGTCTCTTCCCATGGATATGCACTCTCTTCTCTCGTCTCTCAAGGTATTTCATATAAGTGATTGTCCTCTACTCATTCCACCGGAGCGAGGCTTGCCTTCATTTTTGCGTTCGCTTTCAATTAGTTCTTGCGATGAATTCGTAGATCGTCAAATGAAATGGAATCTTCAAAGCCTTTCAATGCTTAGAGATTTTAGCATTAGTAACTGTAAAATCTTCACACTATTTCCGCCAGAGGGATTGCTGCCTCCTACTCTTACGTCTCTCTACATCTCTGGAATTTCAAATCTGAAATCACTGAACTATAAGGAGCTTCAACATCTCACGTCTCTTAAAGAATTACGAATTGAGAATTGCCCTGAGCTTCAGCCCAATTTTAAGGAGGGGCTTCCTTCCTCCCTTCGTGTTACACATATCTTAGATCATTTTCTGATGAATCGGTGCCAAGAGAATTGTAAAAGAAATAGGACTGAATTTGCTGAAAATGACTGCATAGAGGTTGAACAGAGGAGTGAGTTCATTGGCCAAGGTGTGATCAACGTGTCCTCTCTCTTTTGAATTCCAAATTTTTGTCACTTGTTGCTACAAATTGAATCCTACTTTTTCTTTGTCCCTTTTTTTTACCCTTAGGAAAATCCTTTTATTATCAAATGGAGCGAACAAACAAGCAGAGCTGAGGATTAAACAACCAAAACAGACAGCTGAAAGCACCGTTACAGAAACTTGTTCAGCACTAATGTATCGCTGCAACAACTAGAAGAAATCAGTGAGTGGAAGGTCGTTCAGCTTGAAGTTTGTTTAATTCATTGACGTTTATGTCAACTCTTGCATTTTTATCCATCATCCAATTTCAGGTAAGTTTTCTCGAACCATTTTTTACTTGTATTACACTATTATTATGGTACTTTCAAGTTCTCTCAAATTACAAATTCTGTTGCAATGCTGCAGGAAAAACGCTTTCTAGTCTGCTCCTTTTTGCAGTGATGTCCTTTAAATCTTGAAGTTTCTTTTTGTTGACGCTCATGTTTAATCTTCTTGCATTCTTCTCAGTCATCCAATCTCTGGTTAGTTTTCTCAAGCCACTGACTTCCTTTTTTGGCGTTTTGAAGTTGGTACGAACTTACAAATCTTTTTACATTGATGCAGGAGAAGGCTTGCTGGTATGTTATCGTGACTTGATACAACGATAGAAAATAATTGGTCGCATTGATAGTACGGATGGCAGAGACTGTTTCATTGAAGCTCCAGAAGCGGCTCTCTGCAAGCGTTCGCAAGTGTGGGTGGGGTGAGGTTTGGCTCAACCCCAATGAAATCAACAAGATCTCCATGGCAAACTCTTGGCAAAGCATAAGAAAGTTGGTCAAGAATAGTTTCACAGGAAGCCAACTAAGATTCACTCTCGTTCCTGTGCCCATCCCATGAAGGAGGCAAGGCTGCCCACCAAAATCCTAAGGATGAGGAGGATGCGTGTTCTTAGGCACTTGCTTCGCTAGTGCAGGGAGTTGAAGAAGATCGACAGGCACAGGTAATGTTTGCAAGAACAAATGTGCGCTGATGGCGAGCATTCTCAAGTCAAAGGCTGAGAAGGCATGAGAGAAGACTTTGTGCGATCAGTTTGAGGCTAAGAGGGCAAAGAACAAGGCTAGCAGGGAGAGAAAAATTTCTAGGAGAGAGGAACATCTGGCCCAGGCGCCTGGAGAAAAACTACTGGCAGCAACACCTGCTGCTCTTTCCGCTGCAGCATCTCAACCTACGCTGGGAATGAAGAAATCCAAGAAGTGAAACCTATGACAAGTGTATTGGAGGATGTAAGACCATTGCTGGTCCTTGCTTTCTCTGTTACTTTTTCTTAGGGTAGTTGATAACTCTATGAAAATAGAGTTAATTGAGCATTTTTCAGGTTTAAATTATTACCTAGAGGGTAATTAGTATTAGTTTTCTCCTATATTTTGTCTTGTTAATAGTTTTTAGTTATTTGTGTTTCATAAATTCTCTCTCTCGTAATTAGCGTTTAAAAAGAGCTAATTTAGGTACACTTTGTGGTTAATCTTAGCTTTAAGAAAACGTGGTCGTTTGGAGCTTTGAGCAACTTCTCGTTTTTGGAGTATGAAGAAATCCTAGTCAGCATTGCTCTGCATTGCTCCACCAAGACAAGCTGGGCTAGACGTGTGTTTTGCTGACAGCTGGACCTGAGTTGGTTAATGGGCTGATTTTGTCCGTGAAGGGTGTTGATTGAGCCATTCATTGGAGGCTTTCTCATGTGCTGCCACGTGGAATTAGGGTACAATAAGTACCTGCAGCTGAGAAGAAAGAAGGTGTCCTTGGTCATATTTGTAACGTAGAGGCGGGTGGACTTGGGAAAGGAAACCACCTCCATTTCTCTGATCAAGTACCAGCTCCAGTACTGGAAAGAAGAAGAAGAAAACGTCACAGGGTGTTGAACGTGAAGGAAGGACCATTGTTGATGCAGGAAGTGCTAGAAGAAACCTTGGAAAAAGGGGATTCGGATTCTCTCCTCGTTACCTTAGTTTTTCTTACTCTCAATACTCTGTTTTACCTTGTTGGAGAACATTTACGTTTCTCAATAAATCTGAACTCGAATCCATA
>NW_010363283.1:13342-22489 GCF_000414095.1 Morus notabilis
GATACTTGGTTATTCATCATTTTACTACTTGTTGACTCGTGCACTTGCGAGATTCTAGATTCACAAAATTAGGCAACAAGTTTTTGGCGCCGTTGCCGGGGACTGTCTTATTTGAATCTTATTGTTAAAACAATTTTATTCAAGTATTTTTGTTCATTTTCATTAGAGTTTCTGATTGTTGGCAGGTCTTTGGAACATCTTGTATGCAAGAACCTGAGTTATTCCTTCCTGACCCAGAAATTGAAAGAACTTTGAGAAGGAGAAGAAGGGAGCAGCGAGGATTTGCTCACATACAAGAAATGGCTGAGGAAGACGCTCAGGGGATCTTACTAAATCAGGGGCAGCAGCTTAACGCTCTTGAACCAGCTCAGAGACCATTCGTGGTTGATGACCGTGATCGAGCTATCAGAGATTTTGCAGTCCCGGTTCTTGATGGGCTGAATCCTGTGATTGTTCGGCCAAACATTGAGGCCCCACACTTTGAACTTAAACCGGTCATGTTTCAAATGCTACAGATCGTGGGACAATTCAGCGGTATGGCGACAGACGATCCTCATCAACATTTGAGGTTATTCATGGAAGTTAGCGATATATTCAAGCTACCGGGAGTTCCTTCAGAGACTTTAAGGCTGACACTTTTCCCTTTCTCTTTGAGGGATCGTGCTAGAGCTTGGTTTAATAGCCTACCTGCTGATTCCATTATTACATGGAATGATATGGCTGAGAAGTTTCTTATGAAGTATTTCCCTTCGACAAAGAACGCCAAGTAGAGAAATGACATTACCTCTTTTCATCAAGGTGATTGAGAGTCAGTTTATGCGGCATGAGAACGATTTAAGGAGCTACTCAGAAAGTGTCCATTACATGGTATTCCCCATTGGATTCAAATGGAGACTTTTTACAATGGTCTCAATGAACAAACGAGAGTGATGGTTGATGCCGCAGCTAATGGTGCTCTTTTGACAAAATCTTACAATGAGGGCCTATGAGATTCTAGAGAGAATAGCTACAAATCATTATCAATGGCCAACCGAGAGATTACCCACAAGAAAAACACCGGGAGTTCTTGAAGTAGATGCAATTACCGCTCTTTCGGCTCAAGTGTCGAATTTGACCAACATGTTCAAAACCATGAACACTTCAACTAGAGTGAATTCTGTCCAGGCCCTCACACTCTCTTGGGTATACTGTGGAGAGGGGCGCCTATTTGAGGAATGTCTTTCGAATCCCGCTTCAGCTTGTTATGTGAGTAACTACAACCGCAACAATGCTTACAGCCATCAATACAACCAAGGATGGAGACAACATCCTAACTTCTCTTGGAGTAATCAAGGGGTAGGTTCTAGTGGTGCTCCCCTTTATAATAGACCAGCTCAGCAGTCGGGTTTACCACAACCAGCTCAACCAATGTGGATTCAAGCGGGTGAAAATCCAAATTCTTTAGAGAATTTCCTTAAGGAGTACATAACGAAGAATGAGGCTAAAATGCAGAGCCATGATGCAACCTTGAGAAGCTTGGAAACTCAAATTGGGCAACTGGCAAATGTTTTAACTAATCGCCCCCAGGGCACTCTTCCAAGCAATACGGAAAATCCTAGGCGGGAAGGCAAGGAGCATTGCAAAGCCATTTTATTGAGAAGTGGAAAAGCATTGGAGCAGCCACAGGAGAAAAACGAGCTGGATGGAGAGCCCTCTTCGATCCAAAAGGAAGAAAGGCAAGATGGCCGCATGAACCCTGTACAAAGTTAAGATGAGGTAGAACCTAGTGTTGCTGCAGCAACGCAACAGCAGCACAGTTCAGACCAGCAACATCAGAATCTACGTTCTGCTGACAAACAGAATTCTGCAATGTTGAGGCAGCAGCATGAAGCCGCAGGAACGTGCCAGAACAGACCGCCACCGCCCTTTCCTCAAAGATTTCAGAAGAAACAACATGACAAGCAATTTGGGAAGTTTCTTGACGTGCTTAAACAACTTCATATCAATATCCCATTAGTTGAAGCTCTTGAGCAAATGCTGAATTACGTAAAATTTATGAAAGAATTTCTTTCCAAGAAGAGGCGTTTGGGTGAGTTCGAGACAGTGGCACTTACAAAAGAGTATGGGCTGATTTCTCAAAGCACTCTACCACCTAAATTGAAGGACCCAGGGAGTTTCACAATCCCATGTTCGATTGGCAACACTTATTTTGGTAAAGCCTTGTGTGATTTGGGTGCTAGCATA
Organism: Morus notabilis; assembly: GCF_000414095.1. NCBI lineage: Eukaryota > Viridiplantae > Streptophyta > Magnoliopsida > Rosales > Moraceae > Morus > Morus notabilis. Next base: position 15,566 of record NW_010363283.1, read on the forward strand.
AGTTCGATGCCAATGTCTATTTTTAAGCAGCTAGGTATTGGTGAAGCTAGGCCAACTACAGTCACCCTTCAACTTGCCGATCGATCATTTGTTCATCCGGAGGGAAAAATTGAGGATGTGTTGGTGCATGTTGATAAATTCATTTTTCCGGTGGATTTTGTGGTCTTGGATTATGAAGCAGACAAGGAGGTACCCATTATTTTGGGTAGACCATTTCTAGCCACTGGAAAGACATTGATTGATGTGCAAAAAGATAAACTTACTATGCGAGTTGACGATGAGCAGGTCACATTAGATGTTCTCAATGCTATGCGCTTTCCAGATGAGGTTGAAGAATGTTCGGCTGTAGGTGTATTAAATGCTCTTGTGTTGGAAGAACTTAATAAGAATGCTTATGAGGAAATAGAGGACTGGTGCGTGTTGATAAATTCATCTTTTCGATGGATTTTGTGGTTTTGGATTATGAAGCAGACAAGGAGGTACCCATTATTTTGGGTAGACCATTTCTAGCCACTGGAAAGACATTGATTGATGTGCAAAAAGGTAAACTTACTATGCGAGTTGACGATGAGCAGGTCACATTAGATGTTCTCAATGCTATGCGCTTTCCAGTTGAGGTTGAAGAATGTTCGGCTGTAGGTGTATTACATGCTCTTGTGTTGGAAGAACTTAATAAGAATGCTTATGAGGAAATAGAGGAGGAGGATGTCGCAAACGCTGCATTGGAGGTTGAGCAGGTTGACGATGATTCTCAAGCATTACTGGGAGAAACCGATCAAGTGGCTGTTTGTCAAAGAAGACCATTTAAGTCGCTGGATTTATCTGAGAGAAATTTGAAGCCTCTTAGGCCATTAATTGAAGAACCACTGATTTTGGAATTGAAGCCTTTACCAAATCATTTGAAATATGCTTATTTGGGCGAGGAAGATACTTTGCCAGTAATCACATCATCCACCTTGGATGAGAAACAGGAGGACATGTTGCTTGAAGTGCTTAGAAAGCATAAAAGGGCTATGGGATGGTAGATAGCTGATATTAAAAGGATCAGCCCTTCCCTGTGTATGCACAAAATCCTGCTAGAAGATTGCTGCAGCAATTCAGTGGAACAGCAACGGAGATTGAACCCCATCATGAAGGATGCGGTGAAGAAGGAAATCATCAAATGGCTGGATGCAGGGATAATTTACCCAATTTCAGATAGTTCTTGGGTCAGTCCTGTCCAGTGTGTACCAAAGAAAGGGGGACTGACAGTGGTGGCCAATGACAATAATGAATTGATACCCACTAGAACCGTGATTGGTTGGAGGGTATGCATAGATTATAAAAAGCTCAATGCTGCCACTAGAAAGGATCATTTCCCGCTGCCGTTTATTGATCAAATGCTGGACAAACTCGCTGGGAAGGAGTTTTATTGGGATGGTAGATAGCTGATATTAAAAGGATCAGCCCTTCCCTGTGTATGCACAAAATCCTGCTAGAAGATTGCTGCAGCAATTCAGTGGAACAGCAACGGAGATTGAACCCCATCATGAAGGATGCGGTGAAGAAGGAAATCATCAAATGGCTGGATGCAGGGATAATTTACCCAATTTCAGATAGTTCTTGGGTCAGTCCTGTCCAGTGTGTACCAAAGAAAGGGGGACTGACAGTGGTGGCCAATGACAATAATGAATTGATACCACTAGAACCGTGATTGGTTGGAGGGTATGCATAGATTATAAGAAGCTCAATGCCGCCACTAGAAAGGATCATTTCCCGCTGCCGTTTATTGATCAAATGCTGGACAAACTCGCTGGGAAGGAGTTTTATTGTTTCTTGGATGGTTACTCAGGCTATAATCAGATTGCTGTCGCACCAGAGGACCAAGATAAAACAACCTTCACTTGTCCATATGGAACGTTCGCTTTCCGAAGAATGCCATTTGGTTTGTGTAATGCTCCAGCAACATTCCAGAGATGTATGATGGCGCTATTCACTGACATGGTAGAGAAGACTTTGGAAGTGTTTATGGATGATTTTTCCATCTTTGGCGACTCTTTTGGCGATTGCTTGAAAAATTTAGCTAAGGTGCTTCAGAGATGTGAAGAAACTAACTTGGTCCTCAATTGGGAAAAATGCCATTTTATGGTCACAGAAGGAATTGTCTTGGGCCATAAAGTTTCCCAAAGAGGCATTGAAGTGGATAGAGCAAAAATCAAAGTCATTGAGAAACTACCTCCTCCAACGTCGGTCAAGGGAATAAGGAGTTTTTTGGGGCATGCCGGGTTTTATAGGCGATTCATAAAGGATTTCTCCAAAGCCTCCAAGCTGCTGTGTCTTCTTTTGGAGCAAAACAGACCATTTGACTTTAATGAAGATTGTCAACGTGCATTTTTTGACTTGAAGAGAGCACTTGTGACAACTCCTGTGATTGTTGCACCAGATTGGGCACTTCCATTCGAGCTGATGTGCGACGCCAGTGATCACGTAGTGGGGGCAGTGCTCGGCCAGAGAAAAGGAAAGCTTTTTCATTCTATTTATTATGCTAGCAAACAGTTACTGATGCCCAATTGAATTATACCACGACAGAAAAAGAACTATTGGCTGTGGTATTTGCTTTTGACAAGTTTCGATCCTATCTTATGGGGACGAAGGTGACGGTATATACGGACCACTCAGCCATAAAATACCTCATCTCAAAAAAAGATGCCAAACCAAGGTTGATTCGGTGGATCTTGTTGCTTCAGGAATTTGATCTTGAAATCAAAGATAGGAAGGGAACCGAAAACCAAGTGGCAGACCATCTATCTAGACTCGAGCAAGGAAATGGGGCTGAATCACATATTCCTATTCAGAAGAAATTTCCCGATGAGCAGCTCCTTGTAGTGCAGCAAGCTTCTTTGCCAGGGTATGCAGATTTAGCAAATTATTTGGTGAGTGGCAAGGCACCTCCTGAAATGAGCAGATAGCAGATGAAGCGGTTCTTACATGATATGAAATCTTACTATTGGGAGGAGCCTTTTCTGTATAAACAGGGTGCGGACCAAATTTGGAGGCGATGTGTTCCCCAAGAGGAGACATTGAGTATTTTGCATCATTGTCATGCTTCACCATATGGAGGTCATTTTGGGGGTTCAAGAACTGCGGCCAAGGTATTACAATCCGGTTATTTTTGGCCTACACTTTTTAAGGATGCTTATGAATTTGTCAAGATGTGTGATCGGTGTCAACGTGTGGGAAACATTTCACAACGTAATGAAATGCCCTTAACTAATATCTTAGAAGTTGAGTTGTTCGATGTATGTGGCATTGATTTTATGGGGCTTTTCCCACCCTCATATGGCAACCTGTACATATTGGTAGCAGTTGATTATGTATCAAAATGGGTTGAAGCATCGGCATTCCCCACCAATGACTCAAAGGTGGTGATCAAATTCTTGCATAAGAATATTTTCACTCGTTTTGGGACTCCACGAGCCATGATAAGTGACGAGGGGACTCATTTTGGGAGTAGACAATTTGAGGGGGTGCTCGCCAAATACGGTGTCAAACATAAGGTTGCTACAACATATCACCCCCAAACAAGCGGTCAAGCTGAGATTTCTAATAGAGAAATCAAGGGAATCTTAGAGAAGGTCGTGAACCCGAACCGAAAGGATTGGTCATTGCGATTAGATGATGCACTATGGGCCTACCGGACAGCCTTCAAGACACCCTTGGGAATGTCCCCTTACCATCTTGTTTTTGGCAAAGCGTGTCATTTGCCATTAGAATTGGAGCACAAAGCTTATTGGGCAACAAGAAAGCTCAACATGGATCTACAAGCTGCTGGGCAAGCAAGGTTGCTGCAATTAGATGAGTTGGAAGAGATGCAGATATTCTCGTATGAGAACACAAAGTTGTACAAAGAAAAGACTAAAAGATGGCACGATAAGAGGATCAAACCGATCAAACCAAGGGAATTTGAACCAGGCCAACAGGTGTTGCTATATAATTCGAGGTTGAAACTATTCCCAGGTAAACTCAAATCCAGATGATCGGGACCATTCACAGTAGCCACGGTTTTTCCACATGGAGCTGTGGAATTACAAGAGGAGAAATCCGGGAGGAAGTTCTTGGTAAACGGACAACGAGTCAAGCATTATTGGGGAGGACCTATGGAACGTTCCAAGACCTCCGTCACATTGAGCGATGACTAAAAAGGGGAAGATGTCAGGCTGAAGACGTAAAAACAAGCGCTATTGGGAGGGAACCCAAAGTTTTTAGTTTTCTTCATTTCATTTCATCTTCATTTTTTTTTAGTTTTGAGTTGTTTATTTCTTCTATTTCATCGTCTTTCTTATTTTGATTTGAGGTTTCAAGCAGTGCACTGACTTTATTATTAAGTGGCAGGGCAGTTTAGTATCACGATTAGCTATTTATTCCACATGAATCAAATTGCTGTGGATTGCTGTAGAAATTGAGAGGCAAATAGAGCAAGCAGATAGAACAGGTCTGAAAATTGGGAGCAATAGTTTACTGCAGCATCGTGCAGCATCGCGTGGCATTGCTTCCCCTCACGAGAAGTCGATTTAGGATCTAAGGGGTTTAAATGGGACGGCATCGTTTTGGCAGTTATTAGAGGAGCTGCTTTTGCGTCCTCAGGTCTTTGATGATAACACGGAGGAGCCAGCCCCAGAAGGTGATAATGATGCCACTAATGGTGCTTAACAGGGTGAACCACCAATTGCTGCAGCAACTGATGTAGAAGCCCTTTCATCGTCTCGTGGCAAGAACAAGGGTAAAACAGCGGCCGCTGACCCGCCACCCAGGCGACGCTCACTGCGCAACCCACTAAATTGGAAGTGGAACATATGACACACACTTGAGGGAGTTTTCTTTTACCTACACTATATATATATATTTTTTATATAATCTTATGTTTATTGTGGGTTATTTTTGTGTTTTGTGCAGTGAGGACACTGCTCCCCTCTAAGTTTGGGGGGGTGTTTTCTATTTTTATGATTTTTGTCAGTGTTTTATTTTTATTTGTTTTTGTTTCTTTTTGTGTTGGTTGTTTGTTGTTACTGTTTAGAACTTGTATTTTTAGTTTAGTGTTCTCTGGTTTTGTTGGTTTAGTGGTTAACCTAAGGATGCTTAATGATGATGTAGTTGTTTGAAAATCTTAAAAATTTTGGGATTTATTGACATGAATGACTCAATAGGGATGTTTATTGTGGACTGATTTCCAGGAAAGATTTATTCCCCATTTATAACACTTTGGACTGTGGATAGTAATTTGAGAAGAACTTAGGAAACTTTGAACTTTGGGAGGCTTAAGGTTTTAGAACTAGCTTAAAGAATCCCTTGAGGCAATAGTTAGGAAGCCAAGCAGTTTGGAGGAGCTAGGATTGGGTAGGAAGAATTCAAGTTTGGGGGAGTTGATGATGAAAAAAAAAATTAAAAAAAAAAGAAAAAAAATAAATACAAGTTAAAAGTGGAAATTAAGTTGGAACACTCCTTTGTTTTAAGCTGCTGAGTAACCAAGAGTAACATGTGCCCCATGTGTACTTTTGCGTAAAAAGGTAGTTTAAATCATGAGTTATGTTGTGGCAGCTCTGAAGCATAACCTTATTGAGTAACCGGGTGCCTTCATCACCAATGTTGGCATTCGCGTCAAAAGATAGGAGTTATGTGAAGAGTTTTCAAAAAAAAAATTATTAAGAGAAGAAAAGAATAAATCACCCCCCTAAACAACCCATTTTCTGGTGAATCTTAAGTAATTGGTAACTTTACAAAGCGGAGAAGGATTTGATGAGCCAGCCTATGAAACCACTATCTAGGTGCTATGATCGTAGTTCATTGGGACTTAGGTGATTCAAGAGTTGCTAGTCACAGTTTCCACACACGCACTTAGGGGAGGATTAATTTCTGGGGAAAGGTCTAAGATGAATTGAACTAGAGAGTCATGAGTGTTGATATTGAACAAAGGTTTAGGATAGAAAAAGCAACTTTGAGGGCTGAGGGTTGACCACATTCACAGCAGAAACCAGATTTTTAGATAGGTAGTAGAGTCTTGCAGTTGTCATCTTGTGTTTTATTGTGTTTTATTTTGCGTCATTACTCGAGGACGAGTAATGGTTTAAGTTTGGGGGTGTGATAACTTTATGAAAATAGAGTTAATTGAGCATTTCCCAGGCTTAAATTTTTACCTAGAGGGTAATTAGTATTAGTTTTCTCCTATATTTTGTCTTGTTAATAGTTTTTAGTTATTTGTGTTTCATAAATTCTCTCTCTCGTGATTAGCGTTTAAAAAGAGCTAATTTAAGTGCACTTTGTGGTTAATCTCAGCTTTAAGAAAACGTGGTCGTTTAGAGCTTTGAGCAGCTTCTCATTTTTGGAGTATGAAGAAATCCTAGTCAGCATTGCTCTACATTGCTCCACCAAGATAAGCTGGGCCAGACGTGTGTTTTGCTGACAGCTGGACCTGAGCTGGTTAATGGGCTGATTTTGTCTGTGAAGGGTGCTGATTGAGCCACTCATTGGAGGCTTTCTCATGTGCTGCCACGTGGAATTAGGGTACAATAAGTACCTGCAGCTGAGAAGAAAGAAGGTGTCCTTGGTCATATTTTGTAACGTAGAGGCGGCTGAACTTGGGAAAGGAAACCACATCTATTTCTCTTATCAAGTACCAGCTCCAGTACTGGAAAGAAGAAGAAGAAAACATCACAAGGTGTTGAACGCGAAGGAAGGACCATTGTTGATGCAGGAAGTGCTAGAAGAAACCTTGGAAAAGGGGGATTCGGATTCTCTCCTCGTCACCTTAGTTTTTCTTACTCTCAATACTCTTTTTTACCTTGTTGAAGAACATTTACGTTCCTCTATAAATCTGAACTCGAATCCATATATAACTCTATGAGATTATGATTTGTTGGCTGAGATTGTTGAGTTGTTAAATATTGAAAT
>NW_010363283.1:22537-28612 GCF_000414095.1 Morus notabilis
ACCTTAGTTTTTCTTACTCTCAATACTCTGTTTTACCTTGTTGGAGAACATTTACGTTTCTCAATAAATCTGAACTCGAATCCATATATAACTCTATAAGATTATGATTTGTTGGCTAAGATTGTTGAGTTGTTAAATATTGAAATGTTCGGTGATGTTAAATGGATCTGATGATTATTTCTTTGTTTATTCAAGTGAGCTGAATTTGTGCCTTAACTGTGATTGGGAAATCATAAGAGGGGAGTATAGCTTTGATTAGATTTGGAAAGATTTAGTTGAGTGGACACAACTTGAATAGTGCAAGTTCTTAGATCTTGTTTTAGATTTTTGATTCACATGATATAGGAATATATTGTATCTTGCATAACCATATGATTTAGAGCTTCATTCTCTGATTTTAGAGTCTAGATTTACAAAGGGATTTGTGGGATTTAGCTTTAAGATCGGTAGAGAGAGGATTGGAAAATCCCTGGTTTAGTAAATCTGGTTAACAAGAAGTCTTCGTTGCTGTCCATTGCTGCAGCAACGCGCAGCTTGATAAGAGACAGTTTAACAGTTGTGAGCCGTGAACAGTGACATTGGCCAAGTTATTTGCACATTTTGTTATTAATTAGTTTTATCTTTGTTGTTTATTTTCTTACAGTCAGATTATTATTATTAGTTTTTAACATCTTAAAATCAACTTTAGTTTTCTTCTTAAAACTTGAATATAATTAACTTAGCAATTTGATTTAAAAAACACTCAATCCCTGTAGGACGATACTTGATTATTCATCATTTTACTACTTATTGACTCGTGCACTTGCGAGATTCTAGATTCACAAAATTAGGCAACAGTAGTCTTGAAGATAGTTATGGGACTTTTTTTTTGGACCATAGTATCTCATATCCTAGAAGAAAGGAGTTAATAAAATCTTTTTACGCCTCGTTCATTTCACTAATTCGAATTTTCAGTTCTAAGTTTCTACAGTTAAATGCTTTTAGAAAATATCACATCTAATATTTTTTGCTACAGTTAAATTTTTTTAAAAAATATCACATCTCAGTCTGCGAAATGAACGAGGCTTCACTTCTTCTAGTCCATTAAAATGTTTAGCTCCGTTTAAATGGTCTTGTTCTGATATTATATCCAAATCTTTCTTAAAGCTTTACCGGAATGGGCTTTACACGATTTCTGTAAGCCTTCTAGGCATGACTATTCTTGGATTTGAATTTGTAATGTTATAGTTGATATCACTGGCATATTATGGTTTAGAAACCAACGTTGTTAGGACTCATAAGTACGGCTCAATTTTGATTAGTTGTCTTGCTCAATAACAATGGCGCCTCGAAGTATTTTTCATGTAGAAAGGTGTAGACTTTATGACAACCACTTGATTTCAGTTTTCTGGTCTACCAAGGAACAGTAGGATGTCAATATCCTACTCATCTGTATTAATGATCCCTAAGGGCATTCTTTTGGAGCTATCTTCTACTTTTCTGATACCTTTCGTTTTTTGTTTTTTGTTTTTTTTTTTGCGTGCATCTTTGTTTCCCACTAATGGGCCTGTCCTACCTACTTTCATTTCATTCAATTTTTTATTCTGTTTAGCCCCTCTAATGGCACTGTTGAAAGTGATGTCGGACAAATGTGAAAGGAAGGACCAAAGAGATGCCAGGAATTTTCTTAAAACAGTTAAGTAAAGATTCCTGGCAATTATTTGTCAAGCATGCCTTTTTGACGGCAGGAAAATTCGGTGCAAACACCCTGATTATGACATTGTAGATATTTTAAGATTCAATTTCTTTATTTCGTTTTCATACTTGTAATTATTTAATTTTTCACGGCTCTAGTAGAGAGAATACAAACAAATGAACAATAGTTGATGATGACATGGTTACTTTGCACTAGTTAATTATTAAATTGTGCACTAATCGTCTTTTGGTATTCAGCCTTTGAACTAGTCAATTATCACTTATTTTTATTTTTTCACTAATGTCTGATGATGACATGGTTACTTAACACCATGCCACTGATTCAAATGTTTAACAGGAAATTGCAAAAGAGACAAACCAAAACAAAGCATAAAGGTCGAGCAGACGAATAGTGGAGCATGTAGAGCTTACTGCTATAAGATTCAGATCATAGAACTCAAAAACCTCTTCAAGCAAACCCAAAAGAGGAAAAAAAAAACACTACAAAACCCCTCTTGTTTCCAACTGAGAGCTTCCCTTCATCAATTTTTGTGTTCCTTTTCAAGCGCAGAAGCATGGCTGAACTGGTTGTTGGAGTTTTTCTCTCGGCTTTCCTTCAACTTTTGTTTGACAGATTGGCTTCTCCGGAGGTCGTGGACTTCTTCCATGGAAAGAAACTCATCGTCGACCAGCTCAAGGACTTGGAGATAATGCTGTTGTCAGCAAGTGCAGTGCTAAATGATGCTGAGGAAAAACAAATGGAAGATCAAAACGTTAGGAAGTGGCTTGATGAGCTCAAAGAAGTAGTTTATCAAGGAGCTGGTGGACAAGATCAATACTGAAGCTTTGAGGCGCAAGGTGGAAGGTCAATCCGAAAACAACAATATGAGTAAGATTTTGATGAAACTCATCCCTTCTTCCTTTACTGCATTTGACAAGGCTGTGAAGTCTAAGATAGTGGAGATCCTTCATAGATTAAAACTTCTTTTGGATCGAAAAGAGGTCCTTGGCCTAAAAGCAGGTGTTCAAAGTAAACTTTTACAAAGATTACCTGCTCCTTTGGTTGAAGAATCTGGTGTTTATGGAAGGGATGTTGATAAAGAGGTAATTATTAAACTACTGCTGGTGGATGATGTTAGTAGCAATGAGATTTCTGTGATTCCAATAGTGGGCATGGGTGGCATCGGCAAGACCACTCTTGCTCAGCTCATCTTCAATGACAACAGGGTGAAAGAATATTTTGAGTTAAAAGCATGGGTTATGGTATCACATGAATTTGATACTTTCAAAACAATGAAAACAATTTATGAAAGTGTCGCCTCTCAAAAATGTGATATTGAGGATCCCTATAAGCTTCAATTCAAACTAAAAGAGGCTTTGGAGGGGAAGAGGTTTCTCTTTATTCTGGATGACATTTGGAACGAGAGTTATGATAGCTGGAACGTGTTGAAAAGCTCTTTTAATTTTGGAGCTAATGGCAGTAAGATCATTGTGACAACACGTAGTAGAACCGTTGCATTAAAGATGGGTAATTTTCCAATTCATGACTTGCATGTAATAACGGATGAAGATTCTTGGCAGCTATTCGCAAAACACGCCTTTAATGGTGTTGACTCAGATGCATATCCAGATTTACAGAAAATTGGTCGTGAAATTGTTACAAAGTGCAAGGGTCTTCCTTTAGCAATAAAATCGCTTGCTGGTCTTTTACGTTCTGTGTTTGATCTAGAAGAATGGAGAAAAATACTAAAAAGTGATATATGGGAGTTGCATTTGCAAGAAAATGGGAGTAGTGAAATTCTTCCAGTATTATGGTTGAGCTACCATTATTTGCCTTCACAACTTAAGCGATGTTTTGCCTATTGCTCAATATTCCCCAAAGGTTACAATTATGAAAAGAGACGTCTAATTCTGCTGTGGATGGCAGAAGGTCTTTTGCAGTCTAAAGCTGGAAGACCAATGGAAGATGTAGCAGAGGAGTATATTCGTGCTCTGATATCACGGTCATTGATTCAACGATCAAGTTCGAATGAGTCAACTCTTGTCATGCATGACCTTGTCCATGATTTGGCTACTTTTGTCTCAGGTGAATTTTGTTTAAAGTTGGATGAGAATAGCTTGTACAACCTTACAAGTAAGACTCGTCATTTGGCATCCGTTGGAGGGTTTGAGTTAATGAAACATGCGGATTTATCTAAAGCTGAGTTCTTGCGCACCTTTCTATTGTTACAATCATTGGCCTTGCAAGGAATATTTCTGCCATCAAACCATTTGGTTGTGGATGAACTCTTGGCAAGAACTGGAAGATGCTTGAAAGCACTCTCACTGCCTCTATCTTTTATCACCGAGTTGCCTACTTCAATTGGCAATTTGAAATATCTAAGGTATTTGGACTTATCTTCAACCGAAATTAAAGAAATACCTGAAACTTTATGTACTTTGTACAACTTGCAGACACTGCTGTTGGCTTATTGTACAAACCTTACTCAGTTGCCAATGAACTTGGGAAGCCTGATCAACTTGCGCCATCTTGATATTAGTAATACTGTTTCTTTAAAGGAGATGCCACCTCAAATTTGTAATCTAAAAGAGTTGCAAACACTGACCGATTTTGTTTTAGGAAGAGACGGTGGTTCCAGCATTAGGGAGTTGAGAAGGCTTCAACATTTATCCGGAAGTCTTCATATTTGGGGGCTTGAGAATGTTGTCGATGTTGGAGATGTGTTGGAAGCTAATCTAGAAGAGAAGAAGTTGAAGGAGCTGACCTTGGAATGGGCTATTAGTGGCACCGGCGCTGACAATTCCCAAAAAGAAAGACAAGTACTTGATGCTCTCCAGCCTCACACGAACCTTAAACAACTTTCTATCCATGGATACAGAGGTACAAGGTTCTCAAATTGGGTAGGACATCATTCCTTTTCTGATATAGTGGAGGTGCGTCTGCACTATTGTAAAAGTTGTTTTTTCTTGCCACCATTCGGGCAGCTACCATCCCTCAAAAAGCTTGAGATATGGGGATGTGATAGTGTAATGACGGTAGTTTCAGAGTTCTACTCTGATGGGTCTTTTATGTCTAAGCCATTTCAATCTCTAGAAATTTTGCATTTTTGGAACATGCCAGAGTGGAAGGAATGGTCATTTGCTGAAGGTGATGGAGTTTTCTTCCGTCTCAAGGAGCTTCTTTTGGAAGATTGTCCAAAGTTAAATGTGCACTTGCCAGATTCTCTTCCTGCCTTAATTATGCTTCAAGTGGTGAACTGTAAACAGTTGATGCCTTTTCTTCCTAGGGATCAACAAATGGAGAGTGCATTTCCATGTCTTCAAGTAATGAAGATGACTGGTTGTCCAGAGCAGAAGTCATTTCTTAAGGGTGGGTTGCCTTCAAGTTTATGTTCACTTAGCATTTCCTTCTGTGATGAGCTTAAAGCTTTAGACGAGGGGTGTCTTGGAATCCTAACCTCCCTCAAAGAGTTGGAGATTCATGATTGTGAAAAGTTTCCGGGTTTACCAATAATGACACCCTCTTCTCTTCTAAAAGCCAATCAATCCGAATCACCAGAGCAGAAGTCATTTCTTAAGGGTGGGTTGCCTTCAAGTTTATGTTCACTTAGCATTTCCTATTGTGATGAGCTTAAAGCTTTAGACGAGGGGTGTCTTGGTCCCCTAACCTCCCTCAAAGAGTTGGAGATTCATGATTGTGAAAAGTTTCCGGGTTTACCAATAATGACACCCTCTTCTCTTCTAAAAGCCAATCAATCCGAATCACTTGGTACAAGAAGCAACAGCAGGTGTGGGGTCTTACCCAGTTTTTCCAATATTTGTCAAATTTTCAGTGCTCTCTCTCTCTCTACAATGACTCAAATTTTTAAGTGTGCTAAATAGATTTTGATTGACCACACTAATAACACGACAATCAAGAATTCAAGATCATAGATGCTTAGCTGGTCATATACCAAATGCATACCAGAATATCTTCTAATTATGCCATTTTTATTGTCTGTGATGTTAAGCATCAATATTTGTAGCTTATCATAGTCAATATGGACCTTGTTGGTTCCTTTTGCATTTTGGGCAGACTTGTGAAGTTGATACCTTCATCAAAAGTTCTCCTGCAATATGTATGTTTCAAATTATTCTGCACAGGTCTGGATCTGCGAGGAGGGAAGGTCTGGCACTAATAGAAGTTGCTGACTCTCCTAGTAGCGAAGGAAAACACCAGAGGTAGATGGCTTTATGAGTGCTCGGTTGCTGCTGTACCTGCATGTTTTGTGAATTCTCCTATTTTTGCAGTCTCCATTAACATTGTGATTTTCATAGATCTAACTTCTTTCCCGTAAATAATTTTTCTTTATGATCCTATGTAGAGTTCATTGCTTTCCTTGGTTGGCTTTGTATATACTT
>NW_010363284.1:0-71720 GCF_000414095.1 Morus notabilis
AAGTAGTTACAATATTTATCTTTTGTAACCGTGTATATAAGGGCACAATCATTATTTAGATCGTTGAATAACAGAAATATTCATTTTCTTCCAATTCTTCAGTTTCTCTTGTTATTCGTAATATGGTATCAGAGCGAATGCTTTGCTGCTCATTCTGATTGTTCTTCAATTCGTCGATTCCTTTGCTGATTCAATCTTGTTCTTGAATCTATTGTCAATTCGATCGAGATCTTTCATCAATTTTCATGGCTTCCTCAATTTCCGGCAATTCCTCGGCGATTTCTGGCAAGTCCGCCATTGACGATCCGCTTAGCCCCTATTTTCTTCATCATTCAGACATCCCAGGCCTCTCACTTGTATCTCAACCATTAACAGGAGATAACTACGCCTCCTGGAGCCGTGCGATGATCATCACCTTGTCTGTGAAGAACAAGTTGGGTTTCATCGATGGATCTGTCATGAAACTAGACGGTACAGATCTCAATCTGCTTAATTCATAGGTTAGAAATAATAATGTTGTCATTTCTTGGATTTTAAACGTGGTTTCCAAAGAAATTTCTGCTAGCATTTCGTTTTCTGATTCTGCCTGTGAAATATGGCTTGACCTCAAGGAGCGTTTTCAACAGAGTAATGGTCCTAGGATTTTTCAGCTGAAACGAGAATTAGTTAATCATGCTCAGGACCATAATTCAGTGGCTGTGTATTTTACGAAGTTGAAATCTCTGTGGGATGAGTTGAGTAATTTTAGGCCTAGTTGTACCTGTGGCAAATGCACTTGCGGTGGTGTCAAAGAAGTTAACTCCTTTTATCAAAATGAATATGTGATAGCCTTTCTCATGGGTTTAAATGAGTCATTTGCTCAAGTTAGGGGTCAATTGCTGTTACTGGATCCCTTGCCACCCATCAATATCCCTTGCCACCCATCAATAAGGTGTTTTCCTTGATTTCCCAAGAGGAACGCTAGCGAACTATTGGTTTTCATGTTGGTACCCAAACTGATTCTTCTAACACTGTTGTTGCTTTTGCTGTTAAAACTGATTCTTTCAAGAAACCTAATACTGGAGGTGACATTAGTGGGGGAAATAAGTTTCAGAAAAAGGAAAGGCCCTTTTGTACTCATTGTAACTTTCATGGACATACCATTGATAAATGTTATAAGTTACATGGGTATCCACCTAGATTCAAACCAAAACAAAAGACTTTTTTCCATTAATAATCAGGTTGTTGCTGTTAATCAAGTATCTAGCAAGCCTACAGATGCCGAGAATGCAAATACAGGGAATTTCTTTCAAAACCTCAGTCCAATGCAGTATCAACAACTAATGGCGATGTTTTCCACACATCTATCATCCTCCACCAAGGGAAATGATTCTCATGATGTCTCAACTTCTTATTCCACAGGTATTTGCTTTTCAGTTTCTGTGAATAATGCTTTATCCTTAGCCAAGACCTGGATTATTGATTCTGGAGCTTCTAGACATATTTGTTCTATTGTTAGTGCTTTTCTGTTTTTGCAACCTCTGAGCAATGCTGAGGTTACCCTTCCAGATAATACTTCAATTCCTGTTGAGTTTTATGGTGATGTCAGGCTGAATCAGTCTCTGCTTTTAAAGAATGTTCTTTATGTCCCTCAGTTTAAGTTTAACCTGATTTTGGTTAGTGTTCTCACCACTGATGCTCAACTCATGCTTAAATTTCTTCCTGACCAATTCATCATTCAGGAGGTCCGCACCATGAAGATGATTGGGAGGGGTAACAAGAAAGGGGACCTCTACATTCTTAATTCTGATTTTCTGAATAAGGAAGTTTCTCAGGAATTTTCTGCTTGTGTAAATAAAGTCTCTGTTCAGCTTTGGCACAAGAGACTTGGCCATCCTTCTCCTTCACGACTTGAAGCATTGAAAAACAAGTTGCAGTGTGAAGTGTCCAAGACTGGTTTTTCAGAACCTTGTTATATTTGTCCATTGGCTAAACAAAAGAGGATGCCTTTTGTTTCTCATAATCACCTGAGGCAGTCTCCTTTTGATTTAGTTCACTATTATATATGGGGTCCTTATCATGAGAACTCTTATAATGGCCATAGATATTTTTTAACCTTGGTCGATGACTGCACAAGGTTTACTTGGGTATATCTACTTAAGCAGAAATCTGATGTAACCTCTATCCTTCCAAAGTTTTTCAATATGATTGCAACTCAGTTTCATTCTACTATTAAAGAGTGTCAGTCTGATAATGCTAAAGAGCTTGCTTTTATTGATTTTTTTGATGCTAAAGGTGTGCTACATCAACTTTCTTGTGTTGATAGGCCTCAACAAAACTCTATAGTTGAGAGGAAACATCAACATTTATTGAATGTTGCTCGTGCCCTATACTTTTAATCTCGAGTTCCACTTCAATTTTGGACTGAATGTGTTTTGACTGCTGCCTTCTTAATCAACAGGACTCCTTCACCTTTGCTCCATCACAAAACTCCTCACGAGGTTCTTTATCAATCCTCTCGATTACACTTTATTTTGAGTCTTTGGTTGTCTTACTTTTGCATCTACTCTTCCTGCTAATCGAGATAAGTTTCATGCAAGAGCTCGTACCTATGTCTTTCTGGGGTATCCTGCTGGCATTAAAGGCTATAAACTCGATGACATCAAAACTAAACAGGTTTTCATCTCCCGAGTTGTTGTCTTTCATGAACATATCTTTCCATTTCATTCCACCACTACCGAGGGTAATTTGGTTGATCCTTTCCCTGACCTTGTGTTGCCCACACCGTCTCCTGATTCTTTCTCCACTAATCAGCCTAGTTCCTTTTCTCATTCCTCCGATTCATTCTTCACCATAGTTCCTTCTTCCACTATCATGTCTTCTCGCAAATCTTCCAGGACAATAAAACCACCCTCCTACCTTCGAGATTTTCATTGTAATCTCTTGCATCATTAAGACTCCACTGGTTTTAATTCTCCTAACCTTCTATATCCTCTTTCCAAACACATATGCTATAATGCTCTTTCTCCCTCTTATAAACAATTTGTTCTCTCAGTTGCCACTCAAGTTGAGCCTCAGTTTTATCATCAAGCAGTGAAATATCCTAAGTGGCGAGCTACTATGCAAGCTGAGTTAGATGCTATGGAACACAATGATACTTGGTCTGTTGTTTCTTTGCCTAAAGACAAACGTTATATTGGCTGAAAATGGGTTTATCGTCTCAAATATAACTCCGATGGATCCATCAAGCGGCATAAAGCACGTCTTGTAGCTAAAGGCTATACTCAACAAGAAGGAGTAGATTTCTTGGATACTTTTTCTCCTGTTGCCAAGTTGGTTACTGTCAAGATGTTACTGGCTTTTGCTGCTTCTAAGCATTGGTATTTGACTCAGTTGGATGTGAACAATGCTTTCCTCAATGGAGATCTTTTTGAAGAGGTCTATATGGATCTCCTATTAGGGTATAGCGGCAAGGTGGAGTTCACTAGACAGGGATCCAAATTGGTTTGTAAACTTCACAAGTCCCTCTATGGACTCAAGCAGGCTTCCAGGCAGTGGTATTCTAAGTTTTCCCATGCCTTAGTTCAATTCGGATTTCACCAGTCCAAGTTTGATTACTCACTTTTCACTAAAGGTTATGGTTCATCCTTTGTCGCCTTGTTGGTGTATGTTGATGATATCATCATCACAGGTCCTAATCTTAAAATCATTGATTCATTAAAGCTGTTTTTAAATAGCTAGTTCAAACTTAAGGACCTGGGTGATTTAAAGTTTTTCCTTGGTCTTGAGATTGCTCGATCCTCCAAAGGCATTGTTTTGTCTCAAAGGCAATACACTCTCCAGCTACTTGACGATACAGGGCTACTTGCAGCTAAACCAGCCAATATTCCCATGGATCCTAAGTTGCAGCTCGCTTCTAGTATTGGCAAACCTCTTAAGGATGCTTTTTCCTATTGAAGACTCATTGGTAGATTACTTTACCTCACTTTTTCAAGGCCTGATATTACCTTTGCTGTTCATAAGCTTAGTCAATTTTTATTTCATCCTTGAGTTCCTCATCTTCAAGCTGCTCATCATTTGTTACGATATCTTAAATCCAAGCCTGGTCAAGGACTGTTTTTCTCTTCTTCTTCTTCTCTTCAGTTGAAGGCTTTTTCTGATGCAGATTGGACTGCCTGCTTGGATTCCCGAAAGTCTATTACTGGTTTCTGTGTGTTCTTAGGTGATTCCTTAATTTCCTAGAAGTCCAAGAAACAAACTATTATTTCCCGATCATCTGCTGAAACTGAATATCGGGCCTTGGCTACCACTGTTAGTGAACTTGTCTGGTTGAAGCAGTTGATGGCAGATTTCTCTGTTCATGCTACCGATCTAGCTGTTCTTTTTTGTGATAATCAGGCAGCCAGTCGTATTGCCTCTAATCCTGTTTTCCATGAACGCACTAAACATATTGAAATTAATTGCCATTTTGTTCGTGACAAACTCGCTGAAGGCGTCATCAAGCTCTTGCCAGTTCACTCACAACACCAGCTTGCTGACATCTTTACAAAGCCTCTGCCTTCGTCCCTCCTTTTTCCTCTCTTATCCAAGATGGCTATAAAGGATATTTATAGTCCATCTTGAGGGGGCGTATTACATTAGTCGGTTATATTACATTTTCAGTATTTTAGCTTATCTTACGAGCTTTGTTGACGTGTATGCTTAGTTAATAAGTAGTTACAATATTTATCTCTTGTAACTGTGTATATAAGGGCACAATCATTATTCAGATAGTTGAATAACAGAAATATTCATTTTCTCCCAATTCTTCAGTTTCTCTTATTATTCGTAATACATACCCCTCTCGGCAGTTTCCTGCTCCCTACCCTCAGTCCAGATCTAGACATTCTCTCCTCCCCTAACCCTGTCTCAACAATATGGCTTTTGAATTGATTATTTTCTTGTGTTTTTGGTCAATTTTATTTGCATTACTTGATTCTTGCTAGTGTTTTGGTCTTGTTGAATTTGAGAGTAAGAAAAAAAAAAGACATTTTTCTTGAGTTTCTTCGTGTTTTGCTCGGTGAGATGTGTCTATTATGGTTTTGAAAATCTCATAAGTTAAAGAAATAAATGGTTATGGAAAATGGGGTTCGTTTAATAGCATAGAGAAAGAAAAAAGGTTGGTGTTTTCTTGATTTTTCTTAATTTGTATTGTTTGCTTGTTTTCATATTTTGATTTCACCTTTTTTGGTTTGAATGTTGGGTTATTATTTCACTTTTTCTTGTTTGATTTGTTTGCTTATATTTAATCATTTTTATAAATTTAATTAGATCTTAATATCTTTAGTTAATTGTTAATGTCGTGCCACATCATCAGTTTCATTTGGAATAATAGAGGGAAGTGGATGAAATGGGCGTTTTGAAACATTTTCTATATATCTATCTAGATCTGTTTTGGCCTGTTTTAAAAAATTAAAGGGTATTTTAAAATAAGATACATATTTTAGGGGTATTTATTAAATTAATTTTAAAAAATAATCATGTATTTTAAACGAGTTTATTTTTTTATCCTACTAAAGAAAATACTCTTTAAATTTTAAAAATTTTTACTGGTACAGTAAAATATCATATTCCGCCGTAGTGATTTCTTACTAAAATTTAACATCAATTTTTGATAAATTTAAATTTTAAGTTATAAAATTAAAAACACTCTTTTTTAGACAAAACTAAATAAAATTAAAAACAACTCTTTTTAGATAAAATTTTATATATGTCCATTTTACAATGGATGGAAAAAAATAAAATCAGTTATACAAATTTATACCTATATAGAATAAAAGAGTGTATTTAGAATCATTATTATATCAATAACAAAAAAAAAAATGTACATATTGATAACATTGTTCAATTAAAGATATATCATAAATATGGAGTTTAAAAAACTGATCATTTCGTCTAAATGATAAAATTATATATATGTCCATTTTACAATGGATGAAAAAAAAATAAAATCAGTTATACAAATTTATACCTATATAGAATAAAATAGTGTATTTAGAATCATTATTATATCAATAACAAAAAAAAAATGTACATATTGATAACATTGTTCAATTAAAGATATATCATAAATATGGAGTTTAAAAAACTGATCATTTCGTCTAAATACTTACGTTTTTTTTAATTATTCACGGTTTTTTTTTTTTTGCTCATTATTATTCAGGCATTTTGCTGAGAAGGGGCTGACGCTTTATTGTTGGCGAAATTGTGGTAAAATGACTATTATGCCCCTGAGGTTGTTCAGTTATGAGTTTTATTTGTTTTGTCTGCTTTTGGGGGGTTGTTGCTCTCTCGGGAGGTGTGACGCGTTTAAATCCGTTTGGTAAAAGGATTTTTTTCTTGATTCGAATCATTATTCGTGGTTTGTTATAATATTTTTTATCATAAAAAATATAAATAAATTAAAAATAATTTTAATTACATAATTTTAATTTATAAACTAAACGGACTCTTGTGATCTTTTCTCGTTTCTTCGAACTTGTTCAGAGTCAGTTCCCAAGAAGGTAATGAGGCAAGTTTTTGCGAAAAACTAGGGTGTAATCCTAGTCAGCTGATGTAAGAGGATGAAGTTACCTTCCAAAACTAGATAAAAAAAAATCTTTACGTGGAGCCAAGCTTTTTCTAAGACAAGTACAAATGTTGTACATGCATTGCTCTAGAGTTGGCCAATAAAAGTCCATTTCATTTCAATCTAAAAAATAAAAAATAAAAGTCCATTTCATTGGTCAATTTTATAGTATATATACGAGTGGCAATCCAAAATTGTTAAGTCTTCCAATTAAAGAAATTTTATTATTTAAAACCCAATCAAAAGACGATTAGTGCTCTAGACAACAGTTAAATATTGTTGGGTCAATAATCAAAATTCCTCTCAATCAATAGTAGCTTGTCACGTGTCCCTTTGTTACATAACAAAGAAATTAAAGCATGAGAGGGTTGAGCCTGGCCTATGCTCAAGGTAAGCTCACTGCCACATTACGCTCGATGCGGATGTGGTGCCACCTTACGCACAACAACCTACACGTCGATGCCACCTTAAGCCTCAGGTGGACACCGACGTATAGACCAATACGTTTATCCCTTGTGATTAAGCGGTCAAGCTACGTGCATTTATCTGATCGTTTCGCTTTTCTTTTTAAGAAAGGATTATGCAAACAGAAAACGCCAATCTATACTAGTATGATCATTTAGCTTTTCTTTTTCTTTTTAAGAAACCATTATGCAAACGGAAAGCATTGTCGTAGAAAGCCTAATGACGTAATCGTCCGCATAACAATAATGATATTTGTGAGTATGCCATTGTTTGTTTACTAGATTATACAGATATGTTTTCTATCTCTAGCAATTCGGAATGTGTAAAGTTATACCTACCTTACAACTAGATTTAAGAAGTTTTATCGAGTAGAATTGTCATTCGTCTTCCATAGTTGATGTAGGCGTTAAGCCAAAGCATCAACAATCTAGTTATAGATATAAGCTTTCCTGGCAAGCTATTGCTTACCCTCCAAAGCTTCGAATTATGTTGCAATACCTTATTTGGGACAATCAGTTATCAGGGGATGGAATTTATTGAGGACTTGTTCATTTTACAACTCAAGTCATAACTCTAATTTTGTTGTTATAGTGTTTTCTCTCACAAAGATCTAAATTCAACTTTTTTATTATAGTATTTTTATCTCAGATACACAATTAAAATCATAACTCAAGTTATAACTTGAGTTGTGAAATGAACACACCCTGAATCTGGCATCATTGCCAACTATTTGCTAGCAGATAGTCCAAACTCATTTCCCTCTGTTTGCATGTGTATAAAAAGTGGACAATTAACAACGAGCCAACGACATGTCGTTTCTGAAGGAGTTGTAACCCAAAATTGTTATTTTGTGATGCTTGCAGGTGGAACTGTTAATTATCAAGATAAGGTTTTTAGTAACACACATTATCGCTGAAATTTTCATTTTTTCAATGACTTGTTGTCACTAAAAAGAAATTTTTATAAGTGAGCCTTGCATAGTTGTTGTCACTAAAAAGAATTTTTTAAAAGTGAGTCTTGCGTAGTAGCCACTTAAGGATTCATGTGAATTGAACCACATTGAGACAGAAAAACAGTTGGCATTAAAAAGTGTGAAAAGTGTCTATTTGCTACATTATTTTGGTTTGTGTCTTACAACATAATGTTATTACAAATGTTATATTTAGTATCCACTTTTAGTAATAATCATAAAATTTTAGAAGTTTGTAAAAATAAACTTTAAATTTTGAAATAATTTGAAAATGTCAATATTATAATATGACCCAAACTAAAAAATAATATAATAATCAATAGCAATTAAATACAATTTGAATATGCTAAATTTGTCACAAAAGCAGCATACGCTAAATAGTTTGTGAATTTCCAACTCAAATGTTAAAGTTTGACAAACATATTAATTTAGCATTGCATTAAAGATGGTTTAGATCCTGCCAATTTTCCATTTTTCGGGAGGCCAAATTGCGGTTTGTAAATGAGGGTGTCAGCTTCGATGCCTCTTTAACGAACCGAAAACCAGTTCAACTGAACATCTTGTTATATATTATGCTAAAAACTTTTGGCAAATCGTTGAGGTTTCTTCTCATGTTATAATAAAGAAAAACTACGCCTTTTCAGATCACTTGAGTGCGCAATCTAAGCCATTTGAAACTTTATTTGTAATATTTTATGGAGAAATTGAGATTGGAAAGCTTGTTAATGCTCAGTAGGAGAATGCACCAACAACTAACGAGTCGACTTTGTCAAAAACAGTAGAGCTTATGTCTTCAAGTAAACAACAAAACAAAGTGGATTTTATGTATGATTCCTTTATAGAGGTCTAAGGAAATTTAAGCACTATTCTGAAAGTAGAACAATGGAGAGGAACAATTTATAAGTGGAGAACCATGCTTGCACGGTTTGATGTTTTAAAAGCACGCAATTGTACAGAGTGATGAAGGGTGACAATTCTAGTTCAGAAAATATCTACAGAATATGTCATGTAAGCTCTGAAAATCTATCTACAACTTCCGAGTTAATCCAGCTTGGTTGTGGCTGCAAAGATGGACGAGGTACTTCGCATCGTCACTGTGCTGAGACTTTGGTTTAAGAGTAAAGGGAATAGGTAAATTCTTTGTTCTTTGCTCTATGAGTTATTGTTTCCATTTCTCTCTGCATCTTGGACATCAAAATATCGAACGTCAATGTCGAACTTACTGGTCATTGGCAAACTTACTCCTTTAGTTGCCAGCTCTCTAGGATCAAGACACTATAACATGCAGACATTTGTAGGAGAGAGAATCTAATAAGACCTTTGTAGGAGAGAGAACAAAGTAAAATAAGCTACTGAACTCTGAATCACAAAAGAAAAGAGGTAAACATCTAATCCCTAAATAACATTCAACTTAGGTCCAGTTTGGGATTGCTTTTGACTAAATCCCAAGTGGGTACTTCATTCCTGCAAACAGTAATGGGGGATAGGTATCAAATTTTACATTTAGCTTTGTTTTGAAGACACTTGGGCCTTAGCTAGTAGATATCCATTTCCAATTCCTGAGTCAAGATGGTATTCCAGCAGTTTCTTTTGCTCTTCCCCAAGTTTACAAATCGAAAAATATCGACATTTTTGCAACTTGGATGACTTTTTAAATTCATATATTACCTACGGCTACACAGTACCCACTCAAAAATTGATTCACATCAAATTTTTCTTCAGAATTCTGAACAAATTCATTCTCTTCTATGCAGGATATGTGAGATTTGTGGCAAGACAGATAAAAAAAAAAAGAAAGGTAATGAAGATACCAGATTAGTGGTAAGCTGGAGTGAGGTAACAATGATGCCTAGCAGCACAGACTCCTCCAAAAGCGAGAATTCATGTTGGTCCAAGCACCGCTGTTGTAGTTTCCTGTTAGCATGCTTGCTGCTAGTCTTTTAGTTGCCTGGGCCATTCAACTAGCTTTATTCAGATAAATGCGTTTTGAAGCACCTAATGTTTGATTCTTCATCCCCTAGAAATGAGAGTTCTATTGTATGATACCGTGCCCAAATATACAATCTAGTACGTTATGGCAAGGCAGCAAAATTGTTCCTGACCTCTGTATTAATCTAATTGAAACAAAACAAACCAAGTTGTACTACATAACGTTGCTCATATCAAACACGAGAGATTTGTTATCTGCCATGTTAGAGCCTGTGATCCATAGAAAGAGAAAACAATAACTAAATGGAAACCTTTTGGAATGTCAAAACATCAGTACTTCTCCATACTGGGGGCAAACAAATCGATATGAGATGCACACAAGCACAAAACCAATAAACCCTCGTGACAAGAAATGGTTGAAATTGCAGCAACATCAAATTAAAGCAAAGGAACTAAATCTCCTCCTTCCGCACATTTGAAAACTTTAAGAAAAGACAATGCAAGGAAGAGTACAAAACCAAGCAGATAAATATGAACTAGTCACTCCAATTAAAGTTTATCAGAAACCATAGTATTTTCAAAGTTCTAGAATTCCATACATAAACATAAAGAATACCAGATTAGTTATAAGCTAGAATGAGGCAACAAGAATTCTAGGCTATGCTCTTGATGAATGGTAAAAAGGACCGGTTAAGAGTGGCGAAGGAAAATACCACACATAAAAGATAAAGAATACCAAATTTCTATAGAACGGTTAGAATAATGTGCGCATAAATGTTGAGTCCTCTACTATAGGACCATAAGATGTATATGATCATTTTATTAAATAAATCCCTTTGTCAAAACCATGCTAATTCAGAACTAGGCCACAATTGCCAATCTTCCCTGTCAGATGGGATTAGAGTTCCTGGCGCTAGACATTCTCAATTACTACTTTTCCTGATAAAATATAACAAAGGCTCTATCAGTAGAACTTCTCAGTATCACAGGTTAAATGAAATATGTTCCTGGAAAGGAAGAAGGGAACAAATAATATATATGCATGTTTGTGTGACAAAATTTTCAAGATCTCTCGTCCATTTGAACTTGAATAAAGCCTATCAGCCATCATCAGGCAAGGTATAGATGCTCCTCTCACGCCCATCGATTTGACCTTGTAATTAAAGTTCCATGAATTTCTTTACAGCCTGACCTACAAATGTGTCAAATTTTTTGATTAACTTTTAGCCTATGAACCAGACACCCGCTTCCAGATCAACAATGCACGCGCCAGAGCAATAAATTACGCACACTTCACCAATTTAGTTTCAGCACCAGTAGTTACTATTGCTCACATGTATCTTATCTTGGTGCAATAATATTAGCCCAACACTACTGACACTTGGAACAGAATTCCTTATAATGTAACCATGTGGTCAGTTAAGGCCAAATTCCAGCATATCTTTGAAAAAATTATGTCCAAGTCGTCAGCGTAATATCTTAGCCAGACAGAATTAGTGTAATATCTGAGCCATTCTTAATTCCAACTTAAGCTTATTTGCCTCGTGTATAAGCCCCGATCCACGAAGACCATCAAGAACAGCCCGTCGAGCAGACCTGAGTACTTTCATGCCATCTTTTAAACAAGATAGCAGGAGCTTGGCTGCACACTTATACCTTTTCACCTTGCAAAGATTGCACACTAATGAGGTATAAGCAAAGGAATCCCTGACCTCCATTGATTCAAACAACTTTATTGCACGATCAATCTGACCAGATTTACACAATCCATCAATCAAGCAGTTGAACGCTACCACGTTTGAATCAAAGCCCATTGTACACATATATTCTAAATGTCGTAGAGCACACTCAATATTACCAGCCTTGCACAATCCATTTATTATAATTGTGTGGGTATACTTATCACATTCCAAACCTCCTTTCTCTATTTCGTGCAACAGCTTATAAGCAGTTTCCAAATCACCTTCTTTACAATACCAGTTAATTAAAGTGTTGTAAGACACGAGATCAAGCTCAATGCCATTCGTCATCATCTCTTCGATGTAGCTATTTGCCTCTTCCATCCTACCCGTTTTGACTAAAGCAGAAATAATCGTGCAATATGAAAAGCCATCAAAGGCATATCCTTTGTTCTTCATTAGCGACATGATCTCAAGCCCTTGTTGATATTGCTTTGACATTAAACAACATTTCATAACCGTAGTGTAGGTGATGGAATTGGGTTCAATACCGGATTCCCCAAGCTCTCGGAGAATTTTCCTAGCCGCCCTCAATCTCCGCGCCTTGCAAAGGCCATTGATAAGGATATTGCATGTCACTAACTGTGGAACGAATCCATGATGCTCTAAATTCCTAAATAGCATAAGGGCATTGTTGATGTAGCCATTTTTACAGAGACCATTTAGCATAATGTTGAACGTAGTTGCACAGGGAAGAAAATCGCTAAGTATGATATCCCGAAAAATCGCATTGGCTTCATCTGGCTTTCCTACTTTAAAGAAACAATGCATTAGAGTATTGTAGCTCCATACATCCGGACGAATGCCTGCTCGAAGCATTTCATCGAAAAAATCCAAAACTCGTGATAAAAGGCACCTCCTAGCAGCCCCAGCAATCAAAGAATTGTAAGTAACAACATCTGGGGTTATCCCAGCTTCTCTCATTCTTTGAAGAATCGAATAAGCTGCATCCAGTCCAACAATCCGACAGTATGCATCGACCAAAGCATTGTAAGTTACCACATCTGGAAGTATGTCTAATCTTATACCATCAACAATAACTGCTTCAGCTTTTGCCAAATCCCGTGACTTACAAAAGGAGGTAATGCATATGTTCAGCAACCTAGTTGATAACATTTTAACCGCTATATACATCAGCTACATTGGCTTCCCAGAAGAAAAAACATGGCCTGCAATGCGTCAAATCAGTAAAGAAAAACTCAAAGCATTTTTTTTCCTGCAGAAAACCCAATTCTCATTAACGTATTCAAATCTCTTATACAAACAATGTGGTCATGTTTTCATATATAGAGAGAGAGCATGAGAAAGGAAAACAAATTCCATCAGACAATAGTTCTATACCCGCAGCTAGAAAGCTAGAGAGCATATCATAAGAAATAAAATCAAAAATCGTCAAAACTAATGACGAAAAGAGCGAGAATCTGATACCATGAAAGAGAGAGGATTCTAAGCGTGCGCACGGCAGCGGCGCCGCGAATCTCGATGATGTGGTGACGGCGGCAGCGGCGCCGCGAATCTCGATGAGGTGGTGACCGCGGCAGCGTCGACTCGCGGCAAGGCGGGCACGGTGGCAGTGTCGCGGCGAGGTGACAACGCAAGCCACGGCGCGGCCAGGTGGACACGGCAGGGCATCGGCGGTGCGACAGATGAGAATGGGAGAGAAGAGAATGGGGGAGGTTTTTTTTTTTGAGGGGGCTGAATAGTCAATACAGAATGGGGGAGATTGGTATCGAACGTGTCTAATCTAATTCTAAATATAATCCAAACATACATCAAAGATTCTTTTTTTAGTCACGTGTCAATCTCTCTTTTTTTGCATGTTTTATTTTTTACTTGTTCTTTTCTTTTACTTATTGTCTTCTCCTAATATTCTTTGAGAATTCATTTTTTTTTTTTTCAATATCCTTCTTTGAAATTCTTTCTTTTTCTCACCTTCTTTCAATTAAAATAATTTTTTTTCAAATATCTCATTACTTAATTTTTTTTGTCAAAAACTCCCATACAACTTTAATTTTTTATGTGATTTTTTAAATATTTTTTTCTATTTCTCCAATTAATGGAATTAATTTCTAAAAAGGTCACGTATTTTGAAGTGAAATTAAACGTACAAAATTATTCTCTACGTGTATAGTACGTGGCTCAACTAGTTGTCGATAAAGGGCTAAGAAAGGAGTAGTTTGGTGTGTGTAGAGGAGTATAAATTTATTTTATTTTATTTTTTAAGGGTATTAAATTACTAATTGAGAGTGTGATATTGTACAGTTAGTATAGAACCTTTTTATACCAAAAAAAATTTAGACAAATCTATGGTTATTGGCAATACTTTCTCTAAACCGATAGGGTATAAATAAAGACCATTAGATGAAAATCAAACGGTAAGAAAAATAAATAATAATAATAATAATAATGACTATCAAATCTAAGTTCTTTTAGTTCCTTCTTCAATATATGTCCCAAATCCTATAATCTTCGTCCTCACCAGACCGAAACCCTCCTCAACAAAGATATCGTTAGTCCTCGTCGTCATCTTCGAACTGCTCAACCGCGATCCTCTAATCATGAATATCTAATGGAGGTTCAATTGTGAACAAGATCCATGTTGAAGTCACCCCACATCTATAAATTATTTCCTTATAACCACCTAGACCGCTTAATTATTAAAAAATAATTAATGATTTAGTTTGATCAAATTGGATTACGCGGTTGGCGAATACGTGCTA
Source organism: Morus notabilis (assembly GCF_000414095.1). Taxonomy (NCBI): domain Eukaryota; kingdom Viridiplantae; phylum Streptophyta; class Magnoliopsida; order Rosales; family Moraceae; genus Morus; species Morus notabilis. The sequence goes on from NW_010363284.1 coordinate 14,410, forward strand.
TTTAAAAAGGCTTATTACACTTACAATCCTTTTATTTTATGAAAATATCATAGACACCCCTTGACCAAAACTAATTAATAAAGACCTTTAGACTTTTGAAAAAAATTACAGAGACGCCTCTTATGTTAGTTGACTGTGAATGTAAAGTTTGACTATTAAATTTTCTTAAAATGCCAAAAATATCCCTTCAGCATAAAAAAAAATTTCCCAGCTGAATACATGTAAAATGACGTTTTATCCTTATTTATCATAAAAAAAGAGCTTGATTGATTTTTGCACACTTAAAATCATAATTTTCATTCTAATGATAAAAAGATAGTTTTTTTTTTTTTTTTTCCTTTTCCGAACGTCTCTTTTCTCCTTATTTAGAACAAAAAATGAATTTGATTGTTTTTTATACCCACAATCATGATTTGCACTTTAATGAAAAAGAGAGATTATTTTCTTCTTTTTCTTTTGTTTTTCAAAAAAAATCCTTTTTATTTTATTAAGAAATACTAGTTTTTGGGCTTGCAATATTTTATCTTATTTTTTTTAGTGATCTTATTCTTTTTTTTTTAAAGTGATTTCACACCAATATAAGCCTACGTGGCAAGTAAAAAATGGTTGAAAAATCCATCCTTTTTATTTTATTAAGAAATACTAGTTTTTGGGCTTGCAATATTTTATCTTATTTTTTTTTAGTGATCTTATTCTTTTTTTTTTAAAGTGATCTCACACCAATATAAGCCTACGTGGCAAGTAAAAAATGGTTGAAAAATCCATAATCTGACTTTTATAATTTTGTAATTTGGATATATGTTTAAAATAATGAAAAAATGGAAAATTAAGGTAGATGCCTTTTTTATTCACCTGTATAAATAGTTGAGCAACATCGTTATAATTATAGTTTAACTAAATGCCAATAATTTATTAAAATGAGATTTTTTCAATTCCCTATTCTACCCACACTTTCATTGTCGAAGCCAAAGAACATAAACGACCTTCATTGCTGGAGGCATTAAGATAAACGGATTAAACAGTGGCATAAATTTTATTGGCAACCTTGTATCAAAATCAATTTAATTATTTGTTGTTGATTTTCATAATGTTTTCATTCTTATTTGATTTCAATTTGCATTAATTGTTGTCATATTTAACCCGATTTGCTTTGCAGGGAATATTGGTTGAAATTGTGCGTTGATCATTTGCTGATATTCAGATTTTTTTAATTCAGATATTTGTGTTGATTTTATGTGATAAATTTTGATTTTCAAATCATAAACTTATCACAATGAATTTCGTGAATATTGTGAAATTTGGATTATGTGGATTTGATCCTTGCACGTAATTGAGTATATATTCATTAAAGGATTAATCTACTTATTGATTAAGTTTTTTGGATGTTATCTGCAAGATTTTGTAGATAAATCTCATATTTTATTTGAACTTTAATTGATTTAAATTTAAATTAACAGATATGAGTTGTCTATTTTAAGTGTCTTAATACTACATGTTCATATACTATCTCATATCCGGGTGGTTCATTATTTAAGGAGGACTTTGTGCAATTCTCTTTGGTACCTAGGTTAAGAACTTGAGAGTCTAACGAGAGAAAATTTCAGCGTTCTCGTTTATGCTTAATTGTGAGAGAAAAACCAAAGTGAATATCCAGGGCTTCTTTTATTGCTCTCAAACCTTATTATGTGCGGACTTTTGTGAAGAATCCTGAGTAGGTCCGAGGAGGAGTCGATTGCGTAGAGTAAGTTAGGAGGATTGAAGGCAAGCATCATGTCTGGAGTAGGCCAGGAGGACTGAAGGCGAGCAAAAGACTCGGAGTAAGATAAGTAGTCTAAAGGCGAGTCACGATGAGTCATTGTGAGTTAGGAGTTAGTGTAGATTCGAGAGATTTCTTATAAGTCCAACTTTTGTAACTTCGTTTGGTGATAGTAGAATTCTCTTTAAATCTGGTGTGATTAGCACCCATGAATTTTTCCCTCAAAGGATTTTTGGCCACGTTAAATAATCATATTACGGTGTTATTTATTATTCTGCATTTTACTTCGCAGCATTTTTAATTTTGTTTTAACAGGGTGTTATTGAGGTGTTTCTGGGCATAGAACACTATTTCATAATCTGTCTGGTATAACAAGGATGCTTTTAACTATTATTGTCTTATTTTGTGTTTATCAAACACCTCAAGATTTAAAAAAAAAAAAAAAAGAATAAGGCATATATGTTAAAAGAATACCCATATTTATATAAACTCGGGCCTCATGCCCGTCCAAGACCCTTCGACCAACCTTATGTGACCTAGGTGCCCCACCGCCACGTAACCTAAGCGCCACCACACTCATCCGCGCGTGAACCCAGGCCTTGCTGCAGTGCCCTTCCAGCGTGACAAACTCTGTGAGACCACTTGTGCCATGAAGCGACCCCACGATTCCGCCTCTTGCCGAAGCTCAGATCTAACGCCAAGGCAGTGTTAATAGCGGCGACAAGGAGCGAGTTCTCAAGTGGGAGCGGAGTTTCCGATCCTTGGCGATGCTGGTTAGCCTTTGATTCCGTCGTAGCTGGTGTAGGCATTCAACATCTCGCCGAGTCTTTGTGAGCTTGCGAGACCGGGAGAGAAAGGCCTCAAGAGGAGTCGCCGTTGAGAAAGCATTGGCTGCTGGGTTCCTTTTTGTACTATTTTTGCTCTAATGTTTGCCTGATAAAGTTTATCACCATATTATAATAAATATGCCCAATAAATGGTTAAAGTAAAAGTACAACTAATGGATGGTTGAGATTATGTTGGTTATTTTCTCTTTCATTTTACATCTAAATTTAACAGAATTAAAATGATGGAGTGTTGATATTATTTTTTTGTCAAAGGGATGTCTGTTTTAGGTATAACACAGGAGGTGTCAATATAAAAAGCATTATTTGAAAACCCATTTAGGGATCGACAATTATTCTTCAATAAAACAATTCTTTATATATTTAAGGGTTTATTATACTGAAACTTTTTGTGTTTTATTAATATTATAATTACATCCCTTTCATTGAAATTAATCACGTCAATACCATTAATTTTAAAAAAAATTATATGCACCCTTCCGTTAATTGACGTGAGTTGACCGTCCAAATTGGCTATTAATTTATTTTAAAATGCCAAAAATGCCCCCGCAGTATCAGAAAACGTTTTCTAAGCTATATAAAATGCTCAAAATATTGGCCTTATCCTTATTTAACAAGGAAAAACACGTTTAATTGTTTTTTACACACTTATGAAACTAACCTTAACGAAGGCTTTATTTATTCCAATTCTTGTGTTTATTTCAGTCTTGATTTTTTGTTTTCCAGAATAAAAGCATTTCAACAACCGCCTAAAAACTTCAAGTTATTACGGGCCCGTTCACTTTGCTGATTCGAGTTTAGAATTAGAGTTGAGATGTGACTTTATGTGAGAATTTTTAACTATAGTAAAAAAATTAAATGTGATTATTTGTTAGAATTTTTTACTGTAAAAAAACTCAAATTCTAAACTCAAATCAGCGAAATGAACGAGCCCTACATTTTGGTTACTTTCAACCACAGAAAAGTCAAAACAGCAAAAGAAAAAAAAAAAACCTACTTGCAGAACAAGTCCTTGAACTTTTTAGTTCTAATTCCACTGATTCTTCTTCAAGTCCTTGAATTTTTTAGTTCTAATTCCACTGATTCTTCTTCTCCCTCTGCAACATAGATGAAGGTGTTCTTCAATCTCATCTCAAGCTTAGAATTATTCGCTCAAATCCATTAAAAAGAACAACAGCAAAAAAAAACAAAAAAACAAAAACAAAAACTAGCCTTAGTCGTGGAGCTCCTGCAATTTTTTCCATCTTCTTCCCTCAAATTTCCCTTCCGCCGGTCTAAATTCTCCCCAAAGCCAAGCCCCAATTTTCTGGGTAAGATGAAGATGCTCTTACAATTTCTGATATGTAACGTATGGGAAATGAATGAGAACTCATCATTTTACTATGGAGGTCGACGAACAGCGTCGCAGGGGTTTGGTTGCCGTCAGCGCGGCTGGCGTCGGCGATGGTTGTGTCACACGGGTGGGAGGGGTCGTGGGAGGGGGGTCGGGTAATGGAGCAATGTGATCTACGTTTTTTTTTCCTCAGATAAAAGAAGATTGAATGGACGGTTGGGATTTGGCTTTTTATTGATCAATGGTTGATATTGAAAGGGGTAGTTTTGACATTTTCTAAACAAATTTAACAGAGTTTAGGGGAGAGGGTGCTTTGTGATTAGTTTCAGTCAATGGAGTGTGACTGTAGTATTGATAAAATACAACGGGTTCTCTGTAATAAGCCTTATACTTAAATCAAGTAATTAAATTGGACTTGAACTTTAACGAGACTTAAGTATAAAATCACTAAATCGGTTTCACAAATGTCAATAAACTTATGTTGAATAGAACTATTAAGGGAGAAAGAGAGAAATAGACAAAAACTTGAGATGAATTAAAATTAATAGGCCAATAGTTTACATAAGTTAATAAATAGGCTAAATTATTATTTTCGTTCATAATTAGTCTGGTTATGAACCATAATTTGACAAGTTATTATCCATAATTGTACATAACTTGTCTGGCTATGAACCATAACTTGACAAGTTTATCCATAACTTATCTGGTTATGAACTATAACTTAACAAGTTATGGCCTATAAATTTCTATAACTAAAAATTGGCCTATATACTTTCTTAAGCTTTTCATATTGGTCTATTTTCTACTATTTCTCTAGAAATTTAAGTTAGATCAAACAAATCGGCCCGCTTAAATATTCGAGTAGGGGATTGGTCATAATGTTTAAGCTCAAAAACTTGGTCCGACCGTATTATTGTTATATTTAATTTATTTATATTCTCTAATAAAAAATGATGGGCGGCCGTTATTATTTTTCTCGGAGTTAGACCGGCCCAACATAATTTAGTGTTTTGGGCAACCCAATATTGTACCTTTAATATTGGCAAAAATGGTTAAACTTACCATGGAGCGGATATGTTTAGATTTTTATCTCTTATTCTTAATTAATAATCTTTTAACTAATATAATTATTTAATTAAAAAAGATATTAATCAAGAATAAAAAATAAATACATAATGAGTTTTCCATGTGAGTGTAAAAGAAAAAAGAAAAAAATACCCATTTTAAGAAGGGAAGTGAAGATATTTATCCTTTTAGACTCTTATATTTATAATTTCGTTTTTGAATGGATTTATAATTTCATTTTTTCCCATTCAAAAAGTAATTAAATGGGGCATAATTCTTTCAATAGCACAAATATAACATTAAAAATCACAGGAAAGAAAACACACTAACTCATATGAAGATTGATTCCAAAATCTAAAAAAAAAAATAATAATTAGACACTAATCTTAGTGTTAATTAGGCTTAAAAATTATTCATCTTGCATAATCATGTAAAAATTAGTCTTATTTTCTACAAAAATTATATTTTAAAATTGAAGCTTCAGAAGGGAAGTCCTATTCCTCAAAATTTTCCATCTTCTAATTCACCCTAATGAGATCCAGGAGGAAAGACCGGGAAAAGAGATAAATATTTTTTAAAAGTTTATGAGTTAGAATTTTATTTTGAAAGACATGGATGAGAATTTCTATTGTTTATTCTTAATTAATAACTTTTTTTAGTTAAATAATTATACTAATTTAAGAATATTAATTAAGAATGAATGGTAAAAATTGTGCGCGGTAAATTCAGGAATTTTTTCTAAGCTGAAAGAGTTCAGACGGCCCAAAATAAAAAGTTTACATAAGTAGATCCATTAAATAGGCCCAACATCTCCGAAACAAAAAGGACGACTTTGCCCACCTTTGAGACCCACCCCATAAAACAAAACGGCCCATCAAAACCCTAGCCAGCTTGGAATCCTTGAATACATATTAGGGTTTCTCCGTCCATCGCTCACTCCTTCCAAAAATCCCAGTTTCTTTTCTTCTGTTTCTCCTGCGCCTCCAACTCGAGAAACCCTAATGGTATCCTCTCCTTCTCCTTCTTTTTTTCAGATTTACTTCTTCTTTCAATCTCTCTGATTTCCATTCTTTTCTCAACTTTTTTTTTTTCTCAAAATTTATTGAATGCAGGCTTCGGAGAAGAAGTTAGCGAACCCCATGAGGGATATCAAGGTCCAGAAGCTTGTCCTCAACATCTCTGTTGGTGAGAGCGGAGATCGTCTCACCAGAGCTGCTAAGGTTTTTTTTTTCCCTTCTTCTTTTGTCATTTTTAATCACAATTGTATTTATTCATGCATGTGTGTGTGTGTGTATTGGTATAATACTTGGTTTTTAACTCTTTTTTATTGTTTAAAATTGTAGGTGTTGGAGCAACTGAGCGGCCAATCACCAGTCTTCTCCAAGGGTAACATTCATTATTCTTTCTCTGGTTAACTTGGTTTCGGTTGAAGTAGATAATAGTGTTGGAACTTGGATCTTGGTTTGCTTTTCTCTACTGAGTTTGACAATATTGTAGTTTAGATGCTACGGAACGGTATTGGGATTCGTTTAAATTTTTAATTTTTGTTTTCTAAATGGAGCACATAGCAGAAAAAATTAAATAAAAATGCCTTTTTTTGGTGCAATGTAAATTAGAAATATACTTGTTTGAGGATTTGTGATTTTGGGGAAGTCTAGATTTCGTTTTAATTCATGGAAAAATTTAAATGATCTCTTAGAATCTAGTTGAACAATAACGTTTGGCCATGTAGAGTTAGTTTATAATGATTGAATGCCTGTTTCAATGTAGTCATTACCTTAAAGCACATGTATTTTAAGGCACGTTATTAAGCAGTACAACATAGATTTTCTTGTGAGCCTTTAGACATACTTAATTGAGGAATAAAAGTAGTGTAAGGTCATTCCTGTTTTATTTTGGAGCTGAAAGTTCCAAGTCTGCTGAATTTTGGAGAGCAAGGGGAGATTTGTTGTATGTATAATTTATTGCTTTACGTTGTTATCTTAGGTTCTTTTCTGTTTCTTATGTGTGTGTGTGTTATTGTTTGATCCCTCAGCAAGGTATACCGTTAGATCCTTTGGAATCCGTCGTAATGAAAAGATTGCCTGCTATGTCACTGTCAGGGGTGACAAGGCAATGCAGCTTTTGGAAAGTGGTTTGAAGGTGAAGGAGTACGAGCTGCTAAGGAGGAACTTCAGTGACACCGGATGCTTTGGTTTTGGTATACAGGAACATATCGATCTTGGGATCAAGTGAGTTGATTATTCCTTCAATTTTAAACGTTATGGTTAGATGAGATAGGGAGTGTGAAGGGGGGGGGGGGGGGGGGGAGATACTGCATCTCATTATTATTTTGCGATTCTGACTCGATTTAATTGCATTGAGTTCCTGCTGTTCTCAAATCTCTTTGTAGATTTGATCCCTACATCCAAGTTAACAGTGATTCATTATCCATGTTTTTAGCAATTGGATACAGATTTGTTTTTTCATATTTCAGTCTAAATTTATTTCAGCTTTTTCATTAATGATATACTTTTGATTCAGGTATGATCCTTCTACTGGTATTTACGGAATGGACTTCTATGTCGTCTTGGAGCGTGCTGGTTACCGCGTGGGCCGCCGCCGTAGATGCAAGTCACGTGTTGGGATCCAACACCGTGTGACAAAGGAGGATGCCATGAAATGGTTCCAGATCAAGTATGAGGGTGTGATCCTTAACAAGTCCCAGAACATTACTGGTTGAATAGGCTAGCATGATTTGTGGAACTAGTTTCAGTATTTGAGATATTAGATAATGTTTTGTCTACCATTTTCTTTCAATTTTGAGTTTTGTCAAAACTGGAGTTGATATTTTCAAGACGGATGAATGGTTGTTTTTTCTCCCTTTTTGTTTGGAATATAATTTACTTTGACGATGTTCGAGCAAAAGTAAACCATGTTTAAACAATTTTATTTTTGTACTAGTCTTTCTTTTGTCGGCCCTGAGCCTAGACGTCGCACACGGCACAAATTAACTTTAGATTTAGGCTCTGCATGTGTTTCGAAGTTTGCAATTGAAAGTGGTTTGATTCGTAATTGTTGGGTAAACTATACATTCAAAGTTTAAGTTGAAGCTTATTCTATTTTTTGCAACAGGATAGCTAAATAGGAGGAAAAAAATGGCACGTAATCTAGGTGAAGAAAGGATCAAAATTAAGGTTTTTCAAGGTTTTAAAATTACTTACATAATCCATGCCCTCATATTTTTCTTCTAGCAAACAGTTGCAGGTCTGAAAATCCTTTCACTAATACCCTCACTCCTTTCTCTTCTCATTTCTCTCTCATACCAAATAAGCTCTTAATTTAATAGCCCATTTAATTCATGCGTTTAAACCAGTAATTCTTAATTTTAACATTTGAAATTTAAATTTTTTGTAAGAGAAAAATACTATAACGGAATTAAAAATATGAGTTTAAACACACGAAACAAACGAATCTTAAAGGTTTGTAGGTTTCGAGGTTGTTATCAGTTTCTGATTTGAGTTCACTGTAAGAGGTCAAAGATTTAGGTTACTTTCAAAGCAATGGTTTAGGTCAACGATGTGCTCATTGGCAGTGCTTAGATAATGTTTGCTTTATAGACTTGAACAAGTTCACTCTATGAGGAAACTTACAATTAAAAGATGTAGCAATGGAAGTTAAATTGGTGTTAAATGTATGCATGTAAACTGTTGCATAAAGAAAAGCAGCTCAAGTCATCTAAACTCGTTTTTCAGTACATAAAAGGAACACCTCAAGTAATCAAAAACTAGTTTTTACAAGGGCTACAACAAATTCCAGCTTAAATGTCTTCCACCATTACTTAACATTTCAATGAAGAAACGGTTACATTACATTGAAACCACTCTCTTCGACGTACTGAACACCCAAAATCCTCACAAGAGACCACCGACAGAAATACAATAATGGAATTATCAACTTCTTGCCAGCGTAGATGGTATCACCTGTAAGTCCGTTAGCCTCTTTAATCGCATCAATGGATACCTGATAAGTGACATGAGTGCAAGAAACAAAACATTATTACGTTGAAATCCAAAAGGCGAATGGTTAATGAGAATTCTAATACGTTTTTTCGGGTTTTGTCACAAGTTCAACTTATAGAAAAGACCAATCTTTGGCTTGGACAAGTACAGTATTTATAAGTTGTCAAAAATTTTACGTGAATCCCCATCCCCTATACGTTTTTTCTGGTTTTGTCACAAGTTCAACTTATAGAAAAGACCAATCTTTGGCTTGGACAGGTACAGTATTTATAAGTTGTCAAAAATTTTACGTGAATCCCCATCCCCTATTCCACTCTTTGAAAAAAGTAAAAGGCAACAACAAATAGATAACAAAATGAGTAAGTAAATCATTAACCATTTTAAATTGTTGAACTTCCTTTGGCAACAAATGATCACATGACTTTGTTGAGTAAATTGTTGAACTTCCTTTGGCAACAAATGATCACATGACTTTGTTGAGTTGATAAGTACTAAGCAGCAATGTAGCATCATTGAAAATGGCAGTCTTGTTCTTGGCAGGTCCAAATAGGCAAATAAAGCATAACCTACGTTATCCTAGAAGAATAGGGCACATTGCATTTCTCATAATCTCATATGCAATATTCATATTATAATAGTGTTTGTTTTTTTGTTAATACGAGTTATAATTGTGTTTGAAATAACGTATTAACGTCTAGAACTCCAAAAAACCTAAGCCCTTCTGTGTTACTTGTTTTTCTCACAAAAGGTATTGTTCATAATCACTATCGCAAATCAAAGTAGGCTCCTTTGTATCTTTTTTCCTTCTCTAGAATATGTAGCTTCACAAATTATCTCCACAAAATAAAGAAATGTATTTATGCAATGCACAAATAAATATGAGAAGTATGAGAAATGCCCCATATTTTCTAGAGAGTCCCCAAAGAGTGTCGCCTTTCACAATCTGTATTGTTCTATTTGAGGATTCTGGGGCCTTTGGCGCATTTTGATCTATACAGGTATTTGGTTTCTGCCAAAAAAAAAAAAACGAACAAAACAAAACCAAACAAGGTATTACAACCAATATTTTACCCCAAAATACGAAGGAAACAGATATAAATCGTCAATTTACAAAAGGACAAGTAACAACAGAAGGGTCACCCAATTTTTTTTTTTTTTAAAAAAAATCATAAACCCAAAATGAACACAAAAAAATAAAAACCGGTTTATGAAAGAAATCTGATTTTGTAACCTTCAAGAGGGGTTCTTTAGGAGGAATGTTGATCTGCTGAGTTGACTCGGCGAGTGGTTGCGGTTCTGTTGTGATCTTGGGGAGAGGGGTTAGGGCTTTGAGAATGCTCATTACGATGCCGGAGAAGACCACGAAGCCAGCGGTCTTGGCGAGGGCGTTGTCATTGGCGTCACCGGCGCTAGCGGATTGTGGGTCCGACATCGATTTTATTGGGATGTGTGAATTGAGAGAAACTTTTTTTTTTTTGTTTTTTGAAATTTGTGTTAAGGTTCAAATTCAAATAAGCCTCAAGCTAATAGAGGGTGAACAAGCTTTTGATTCAGATTCAGTCCCTCCTTTATTACAAATAGAGATATTTATTTCGTGTATTCGTTCTTGATTTTGAATCATAATTCATGATTTTTTATAGTATTTTTTGTTCATAAAAAACACACGTAAAATAAAAATAATTCTGAATTTATGAACCAAACGTCTACTTACATATATCCAACTGTTTGAGCTCTGTCTGTACTGTTTTCGATCATTTTTGAATATATATATATATATATATATATATATATATCTATGAGTGTAAATTGCAGAATTTTTGTTGACATCGCATTTTATTTTATTATATTTTTTAAAGATGAAAAATAAAAAAAATCATAAAAAATAGAATATTCATAAAAAATGGTGTCGTTTATTGCATTAATTTCTAAAAATTATATATTAATTTTAGAACACAAAACATAAATACAAATATGAAATTTTGACCCATTACGGCTTTTGGACGCCCCATTGCGCGCGCTTGGGCCTTTGGAAACATCATTTTTCTTTTTTTATTTTTTACAGGCATGCTCAAAAAAATGTAAGGATCGTGTATGTAAAATTTCAGAATTTTTTGACATCATTTTTATTTTATTTTATTTTTAAAAGATGAAAAATAGAGAAAATCATAAAAGAAATAGAATGTTTATCCAAAAATGGTGCAGCTTGTTGCATTAATACCTAAAAATCATGTATTAATTTTAGAATGCAAAATATAAATAAAATTGTGAATTTTTGACCCCTCCCGGCCTCTAGGCGCCTCACTACGCGCCATGGCTTTTTAACATCGTTTTTCTTTTTTCATTTTTGCAGTCTATTTTGGGCAGGCATGCTCGAAAAAATGTAACAATCGTGTCTGTAAACTTTCAGAATTTTTTTAAATCGCTTTTATTTTATTTTTTTTTCAAAGATGAAAAATAGAGAAAATCATAAAAAATAAAATATTCATAAAAAATAGTGCCACTTGTTACATTAATTCCTAAAAATCATGTATTAAGTTTAGAATGAAAAACATAAATAAAATTATGAATTTTTGACCCCTCCCGACCTCTGTGTGCCACACTGCGCGCGCTGACAGCTTCTAAAACTCATGTATTAATTTTAGAATGTAAAATATAAATAAAAGTGTAAATTTTTCACGCCTCCCGAACCCTCTAGGCGCCCCACTGCGCGCGTCGGGGTCCTTTTGAGATCGTGTTTCTTTTTTCAGTTTTTGATGTCATTTTTTACAGGTATGCTCATAAAAAATGTGATGATCGTGTCTGTAAAATTTCAGAATTTTTTGACATTGTTTTTACTTTATTTTATTCTTCAAAGATGAAAAACAGAAAATCATAAAAATGAATATTCATAACAAAAAGAACAAGCAACACCATTTTTTGATAAATATTCTATTTTTTATGATTTTCTCTATCTTTCGTCATTGCAAAATAAAATCAAATAAAAACAACGTCAAAAATTCTGATATTTTGGAGACACGATCCTTACATTTTTCTGATCATACCTTCAAAAAATGGCCTTAAAAAATGAAAACAGAAAAACGCTGTCGAAAAGCCCTCGACCAACGCAGTGGGGCGTCTAGGGGTCGGGATTGGTCAAAAATTCACATTTTTATTTATGCTTTGCATTCTAAAATTAATCCATAATTTTTAAGAATTAATACAACAAGCGGCACCATTTTTTTTATTAATATTCTATTTTTATCATTTTCTCTATTGTTCGTCTTTGAAAAATAAAATAAAATAAAAACAACATCAATAAATTCTAAAATTGTACAGAAATTATCTTTACATTTTTTTGAGCATCCTTACAAAAAATGACCTAAAAAAAGAAAGAAGAAATACACTGTCAAAAACCGTCTGGCCCGCATTATGGGGCGCTTAGAGGCTCGGATGAGTCAAAAATTCACATTTACATTTACGTTTTGCATTGTAAAATTAATACACAATTTTTAGGAATTAATGCAACCAGCGGCATCATTTTTTGATGAATATTCTATGTTTTATGATTTTCTTTATTTTTCATCTTTAAAATATAAAATAAAATAAAAACGACGTCAAAAAATTTTGAAATTTTACACAAACGATCCCTACATTTTTTTGCACATCCCTGCAAAAAATTGCCTAAAAATGAAAAAAGAAACGCTGACAGAAAGTCCCCAACGAGCACAGTGGGGCGCCCAAGGGCCATGATTGGTAAAAAATTCACATTTTTATTTATTTTTTACATTTTAAAATTAATACATAATTTTTAGGAATTAATGCCACAAGCGGCACCATTTTTTGATAAATATTATATTTTTATGATTTTCTCTATTTTTCATCTTTAAAAAATAAAATAAAATAAAAACGACGTCAAAAAATTCAGAAAGTTTGCAAACGCGATCCTTATACTTTTAAGAGTGTGCCTTTAAAAATTGGCCTCAAAAAATGGAAAAGAAAAATGTTATCGAAAAGTTTCCGGCCCGCGCAGTAGGGAGCCTAGGGACCGGGATGAGTCAAAAATTCACATTTTTATTTATGTTTTGCATTCTAAAATTAACAAACGATTTTTAATAATTAATGCAACAAGCGGCACCATTTTTTGATGAATATTCTATTTGTGATGATTTTCCTCTATTTTTCATTTTAGAAAAATAAAATAAAATAAAAATGAAGTTAAAAAATTCTAAAATTTTGTAGATGCGATCCTTACGTTTTTATGAGCATGCCTACAAAGAATGGCCTCAAAAAATGAAAGAAGAAATACACTGTTAAAAAGCCTTTGGCCTGCGCAGTGGGGCACTTAGAGGCTGGGATGGGTAAAAAATTTACATTTTCATTTATGTTTTGCATTCTAAAATTAATACACGATTTATAGAAACTAATGCAACAAGCAGCACCATTTTTTGATGAATATTCTATGTTTTATGATTTTCTCTATTTTTCGTCTTTAAAAAATAAAATAAAATAAAAATGACGTCAAAAATTTCTGACATTTTGCATACACGATCCTTACATTTTTCTGCACATGCCTGCAAAAGATGACCTCAAAAAATGAAAAAAGAAAAACGCTGACAAAAAGCCTCCGGCTAGCGCAGTGGGGCGCCCAGGGTCTGGGATGGGTCAAAAATTTACTTTTTTATTTAAGCTTTGCAGTCTAAAATTAATACACGATTTTTAGGAATTAATGCAATAAGTGACACCATTTTTTGATAAATATTCTATTTTTTATGATATTCTCTATTTTTCATCTTCAAAAAATAAAATAAAATAAAAACGACGTCAAAAAATTCTAAAATTTTGTAGACACAATCCTTACATTTTTTTGAGCATGTCTACTAGGGGTGTACATCAGCCGGGTTCGGTCGGGGTTCACTCATTTTTTCAGCGAAGCCGACGTAATCGGGGTGGGAAAACCATTAAACGCATCACCTAGACATGCCCACAAATTTGCAGAAAAGAGGCATGCTCGGAGTCAGCTCAGCTCGGCCGGGTGTTCTCGGATTGTGCCAACATTACATCCCTGAGTCTTAACAGGAAGTTTTCATTTTTTTCACCAAAAACAACAATATATTATGCCAAAAGGGTATGAGAATCCCCAAAATTTTACAGAACAAAGATGACAAAGTACTAAAAAAAAATGAGAGTGGGACTATTTTATGAGAGGAGATTTGAGAGTAGACTTTTGGGTAGAAGGAGAGAGCCAGAAAGCAGCTGAGCAAGAAGGTGAGAGAGAGACTTGAGAGATAGAGAATAGGAGATCAAATTCGAGAGGGAGGCAGCAAGCAAACAGAACAACTGACCTTTTGGGTTTTTCTTTAGGAAGATTTTATGTGGTCTGCAAAACGATTCTCGTTTTAAGTTTTATAGTATATTACATATATATATATATATATATATTAAACCTTAAAAGAATCATATGTGCGGCTGGATCAGGGTATTGCGGATTTTACACACTCAAGCCCGCACCCCGGCCCGCAACTTTTTGCATGGGCCCTTATAAAGCCGAAGAAGAAAAATAAAATTTTAAAACTGAGATTTTTAGCCCATTTCGGCTCGGGCCGGGCGGGTACCTCAGATTTACGGGTTTTATTTACAGCCCTAATGCCTACAAAAAATGACCTCAAAATTCACATTTTCACTATGTTTTACAGTCTAAAATTAATACACAATTTTTAAGAATTAGTGCAACAAGCGGCACCATTTTTTGATGAATATTCTATTTTTTTATGATTTTCTCTATTTTTTCTTTTTAAAAAATAAAATAAAATAAAAATGATGTCAAAAAATTTTAAAATTTTGCACACGACAATCCTTACATTTTTCTCCACATGCCTCCAAAAAATGAAAAAAAAAAAAACGCTGACAAAAAGCCCCCCAGCGAGCGCAGTGGGGCGCCCAGGGGCCGTGATGGGTCAAAAATTTGTATTTTTTTTATGTTTTAGATTGTAAAATTAATACAGATTTTTAGGAATTTATGCAACAAGCGGGATGATTTTTTATGAATATTGTATTTTTTATGATTTTCACTATTTTTTGTCATTGAAAAATAAAATATAATAGAAACGACGTCAAAAACTTTTGAAATTTTAGAGACACAATCCTGACATTTTTCTGAGTATGTTTTCAAAAAATGGCCTAAAAAATGAGAATAGAAAAACGCTGTTGAAAAACCCCCAGCCCGCGCAGTGGGGCGTCCAGGGGCCTGGATGTGTCAAAATTTCTCTTTTTATTTATGTTTTGTATTCTAAAACTAATACATGATTTTTAGGAATTAATGCAATAAGTGGCACCATTTATTGACGAATATTCTATTTTTTATGATTTTCTATATTTTTTGTGTTTAAAAAATAAAATAAAATAACAACGACGTCAAAAAATTTTGAAATTTTACAAACACAATCCTTACATATTTATGAGCATGCCTACAAAAACTGGGCTCAAAAAATGAAAGAAGAAACACACTGTTAAAAAGCATCTGTCCTGCGCAGTGTGGCACTTAGAGGCTGGGATGGGCTAAAAATTCACTCTTTTTTTTTATGTTTTGCATTCAAAATTAATACATGATTTTTAGGAATTAATGCAACAAGTGACACCATTTTTTGATAAAAATTCTATTTTTTATGATTTTCTCTATGTTTCGCCTTTGAAAAATAAAATAAAATAAAAATAACTTCAAAAAATTTGAAAATTTTATAGACACGATCCTTACATTTTTCTGCATATGTATGCAAAAAATGGGCTCAAAACATGAAAGAAGAAATATACTGTCAAAAAGCCTCAGGTCCGCGCAGTGGGACGCCTAGGTGCTAGGATGGGACAAAAATTCACATTTTCATTTATATTTTGCGTTCTAAAATTAATATATGATTTTTAGAAATTAAGGATACAAGCAACACCATTTCTTGATAAATATTATACATTTTATGATTTTTGCGATCTTTCATCTTTGAAAAATAAAATAAAATAAAAACGACGTAAAAAAATTATAAAGTTTTGTAAACACGATCCTTATATTTTTCTGCACATGACTGCAAAAATGGACTGAAAAAATCAAAAAAGAAAAACGTTGAGAAAAAGCCCCCGGCCAGCGCAGTCGACAGCCCAGGGGCCGAGATTGATCAAAAATTTAAATTTTTATTTACGTTTTGTATTTTAAAATTAATACATGATTTTTATGAATTAATGCAACAACCAGAACTATTTTTTAATGAATATTCTAATTTTATGATTGTCTCTATTTTTCGTCTTTGAAAAATAAAATAAAATAAAAATGACTTCAAAAACTTTTAAAATTTTGCAGACACGATCGTTACAATTTTCTTAATATGCTTGCAAGAAATGATCTCAATAAATGAAAAAAGAAAAACGCTGTTAAAAAGCCCTTGGTCAGTGCAGTGGGGAGCCCAAGGACTGAGATGGGTCAAAATTTTATATTTTTATCTACGTTTTGTATTCTAAAATTGATACACGATTTTATAGGAATTAATGCAACAAGTGACACTATTTTTTGATGAATATTCTATTTTTTATGATTTTCTCTATTTTCGTCTTTGAAAAGTAAAATTAAAAAAATGACATCAAAAAATTTTGAAATTTTGCACACACAATCCTTACATTTTTATGAGCATGCTTATAAAATGTGGCCTCAAAAAATGAAAAAATGTGGCCTCAAAAAATGAAAGAAGAAATACACAATAAAAAATCCTTCAGCTTGCATAGTAGGGTGCCTAGGGGCTGGGATGAGTTAAAAATTCAAATTTTCATTTATGTTTTGCCTTCTAAAATTAATACAATATTTTTATGAATTAATGCAATAAGCGGTGCCATTTTTTGATGAATATTTTATTTTTTTATGATTTTTTGTCTTTGAAAAATAAAATAAAATAAAAATGACGTCGAAAAATTCTGAAATTTTGTGCACACAATCCTTACATTTTTCTAAGCATGCCTCCAAAAGATGGCCTCAAAAAATGAAAGAAGAAATACACTGTCAAAAAGCCTCCGACCCGCGCAGTGGGGCGCCTAAGGGCCGAGATGGGTCAAAAATTTACATTCTCATTTATGTTTTGCATTCTAAAATTAATACACAACTTTTAGGAATTAATGCTACAAGTGGCACCATTTTTTCATGAATAATCTATTTTTTTTATGATTTTCTCTATCTTTCGTCTTTGAAAAATAAAATAAAATGAAAATGACGTCAAAAAATTCTAAAATTTTGCAGACACAATCCTGAAGTTTGTCTACACATGCCTCCAAAAATGGCCTGAAAAAATGAAAAAACAAAAATGCTGACAAAAAGCCATCGATAAGCGTAGTAGGGCGCCCAGGGGCCGAGATTGGTCAAAAATTCACATTTTCATCTATGTTTTACATTTTAAAATTAATACGCGATTTTTAAAATTAATGCAACAAACGTCTCTTTTTTATGAAGATTCTATTTTCTTATGATTTTCTCTATTTTGTCTTTGAAAAATAAAATAAAATAAAAAGGACGTCAAAAAATTTTGAAATTTTACAGACTCAATCCTTACATTTTTACGAGCATGCCTCCAAAAAATGCCCTCAACAAATGAAAAAAGAAAACGCAGTCAAAAAGTCCATGGCCCGCACAGTGGCGCGTCCAGGGACTTGGATGGGTCAAAAATACAAATTTTCATTTATGTTTTGCATTTTAAAATAAACACATGATTTTTAGGAATTAATGCAATAAACGGAACCATTTTTTTGATGAATATTCACTTTTTTTTATTATTTTCTCAATTTTTCATCTTTGAAGAATAACATAAAATAAAAATGACATCAAAAACTTCTGAAATTTTGTCGACACGATCCTTACAATTTTTGTAGTATGTCTGCAAAAAATGGCCTCAATAAATGAAAAAAAAATGGTGACAAAAAGCCCTTAGCCAGCGCAGTGGGGCACCCAGGGGCTGGTATTGGTTAAAAATTCAATTTTTTATTTATGTTGTGAATTCTAAAATTAATACACGATTTTAGAAATTAATGCAACAATCGCACCATTTTTTAGCGAATATTATATTTATTATTATTTTCTCTATTTTTCATCTTTAAAAAATAAAATAAAATAAAAACGACATCAAAAACTACTAAAATTTTGCAAACACGATCCTTACAATTTTCTTGATATGCCTACAAAAAATGGCCTCAAAAACTGAAGAAAGAAAAACGCTGTGAAAAAGTCCTCGACCTGCACAGAGGGGCATCCAGGGACCGAGATGTGTCAAAATTTCACATTTTTATTTATGTTTTGTATTCTAAAATTAATACATGACTTTTAAGAATTAATGCAACAAGCGGAACAATTTTTTTTTATGAATATTCTTTTTTTATGATTTTCTAAATTTTTCGTCTTTGAAAAATAAAATAAAATAAAAATGATGTCAAAAAATTTTGAAATTTTGCTGACATGATCCCTACATTTTTTTGAGAATGCATGCAAAAAATGGCCTCAAACAATGAAAGAGATAAAAATGCTGTCAAATAGCCTCCAACATGCGTAGTGTGGCGCTTAGGAACCGAGATTGGTAAAAAATTAACCTTTTTATTTATGTTTTACATTTTAAAATTAATACATGATTTTTAAAAAGTAATGCAACAAGCGACACTTTTTTATAAATATTTAATTTTTTATGATTTTCTCTATTTTTTGTCTTTGAAAAATAAAATAAAATGAAAACGGCCTGAAAATATTCTGAAATTTTGCAGCCACGATCATTACATTTTTCTGAGCGTGCCTGCGGAAAATGGGCTCAAAAAATGAATAAAGAAATACACTGCAAAAAGACCCTCGTCCGCGCAGTAGGGCGCGCAGGGGCCGCAATGGGTCAAAAATTTACATTTTTATTTTTATTTTGCATTCTAAAATTAATGCATGATTTTTAAGAATTAATGCAACAAGCGGCTCAATTTTTTGATGAATATTCTATTTTTTATGATTTTCTCTTTTTTAGTCTTTGAAAAATAAAATGAAATAAAAACGACGTCAACATATTGTGAAAATTTACAAACACGTTCTTTACATTTTTCTAAGGATGCTTGCAAAAAATGGCCTCAAAAAATTAAAAAGAAAACGTTGCAAAAAGACCCCGGGCCCACACAGTGAGGCACCTAGGGCTGAAATGGGTCAAAAACTCACATTTTCATTTATATTTTGCATTCTAAAATTAATACATGATTTTTAAGAATTAATGCAACAAGTGGCTCCATTTTTTTATGGATATTCTATTTTTATGATTTTCACTTTTTTTGCCTTTGAAAAATAAAATAAAATAAAAACGACATCAACAAATTTTAAAATTTTGTAGACACGATCCTTATATTTTTTAGAGCATGCTTGCAGAAAATGGCCTCAAAAAATGGAAAAAGAAAAACGCTGTCAAAAAGCCCCCTTTCGCGCATTGGGGCGCCCAGGGATCGGAATGGGTCAAAAATTCACATTTTTATTTATATTTTTCATTCTAAAATTAATACATGATTTTTAGGAATTAATGCAACAAGCGGCATCTTTTTTTGATTAATATTCTATTTTTTATGATTTTCTCTCTTTTTCATATTTAAAAAATAAAATAAAATAAAAACGATGTCAAAAAATTTTAAAATTTTACAGACGTGATCCTTCCATTTTTTTTAGCACACCTGAAAAAAATGAAAAAAATAAAGACCCTATCAAAAAACTCCTAACCCGTGCATTGGGGCGTCCAGGATCCGGAATAGGTCAAAAATTCACATTTTTATTTATGTTTTACATTCTAAAATTAATACATGATTTTTAGAAATTAATACAGCAAGCATCACAATTTTTTGATGAATATTCTATTTTTTATGATTTTCTCTTTTTTGGCTTTGAAAAATAAAATAAAATAAAATGACATCGAAAAATTTTAAAATTTTGCACACACGATCCTTACATTATTCTGAGCATACCAACAAAAAATGGTCTCAAAAAATGAAAAATAAATAATGTAAAAAAACTCCCGGGCCGCGTAGTGCGGCGCACAGAGGTTGGGATGGGTCAAAAATTCATATTTTTATCTATGTTTTGCATTTTAATTTTAGGAATTAATGCAAGAAGTGGCTTCATTTTTTATGAATATTCTAGGGCACCGAGGGGACGGGATATGTCAAAAATTCACATTTTTTTATATTTTGCATTCTAAAATTAATACATGATTTTTAGAAATTATTACAACAAGCGGCACCATTTTGAATATCATTTTTTTTTATAATTTTCTCTATTTTTCGTATTTGAAAAATAAAATAAAATAAAAATGACGTCAAATACTTCTGAAATTTTACAGACACGATCCTTATATTTTTCTGAACATGCCTACAAAAAAGGGCCTTACAAATGAAAAAAGAAAAACATTGTTAAAAAGCCCCCGGCCTACGCAGTGGGGCACCTAAGGGTCGAAATGGGTCAAAAATTCACATTTTTATTTATATTTTACATTCTAAAATTAATATACGATTTTTAGGAATTAATGCAATAAGCGGCACTATTTTTTGATGAATATTCTTTTTTTTTTTTTATGATTTTCCCTATTTTTTGTGTTTGAAAAACAAAACAAAATAAAAATGATGTCAAAAAGATCAGAAATTTTGCAGACACAATCCTTACATTTTTTGAGCATGCTTGCAAAAAATAACCTTAAAAAATAGAAAAAAACACTGTCAAAAAGTCATCGACCGCGCTACTGGGCGCCGAGGGCTGTGATGGGTTAAAAATTCACATTTTTATTTATGTTTTGTATTCTAAAATTAATACACAATTTTTATGAATTAATGCAACAAGTGGCACCATTTTTTGATATATTAGGATAAAAAATCATTTTGATAAAACATGCTCTTAGTACTCTTTATTTTTGATAATATTAACATAGTACCTTGATGTTTTTAAAAATATCTTATCAGTACTTTGAAGTTAATTTTTAGGACATAAAAGGTTCAAACTACCATTCATATCAATTAAATTGAAGAAAACAACAAAATAAAAAAGTTCAAGATTTTTTTTCTAAACCTATTAGTTTTTAATTAATTAAACATAAGGGTATTAAAATTATTTTACATCTCAAAAATCAACTTCAAGGTATTAAAAAAATATTTTTGAAAAAGTTAAGATACCGCTTTAATATATCAAAAAGACAGGATTTCAAGAGCATGTTTTACTATAATATAGGGTACCAAAATAATTTTCTCCCCAAATAAATCAATTAATTTGAAATCAATATTTTTTTTAAAAAAAATATGAAAATATTTTAAAACTTTATAATATTCAAAAGAAAACAACAAAATAAAAAAGTTCAAGATTTTTTTTCTAGACCTATTAGTTTTTAATTAATTAAACATAAGGGTATTAAAATTATTTTACATCTCAAAAATCAACTTCAAGGTATTAAAAAAATATTTTTGAAAAAGTTAAGATACCGCTTTAATATATCAAAAAGACAGGATTTCAAGAGCATGTTTTACTATAATATAGGGTACCAAAATAATTTTCTCCCCAAATAAATATATCATTTTGTTGTTGATTTGCTAATAGAATCGTATGTAGAACGAGAAAGTTGAAAGACTAGTAGCAAATCGATAAATGCATTTTTGGAAAAAGAAAAGAAAAGAAAGGAAAGGAAATATGCGTTTATTGCTTTTTTCTATTAGGAAAATGATATTTATTCTGATGGATAAAACTCCATACTTATAAAATGGTGGGTACTCTTATGTTGGGTTGTATTTAACGAGACCCACCTTATATAAGTAGCGGGTTTTTAACTCTATTGAGATGAACATAAATGCTTTTTTTTTTTTTCTTTTTATGTTTTTAGTTAGAGTTTTTAATGTCTTGTTGCCCTTTAATGCATGCCGCATAAGCATGTCATTAATGACATTTTACTGATTTTATTAAAATGCCATTAGTTCCGTTAAAATTTAACCGAATGAGAAATTTTGTAAGACTTCTAAAGTTCGGAAGAAACGGATGATACAAATTTAAATTTGGGAGTCATTTTGTGACAATGCCTTTAGTTCGGGGGCAGCCATGTAATTTATCCAACATAATATTTATGAGACTTTCTTCCGTAGCACTTCCTCACCGTAACCGGTAGGGTTAATTTCTGACAGTTTAATTTAATTAAAATCACATTAGATTAATAAAATATACATAACATACAATTTTTAATATGCCCATCAAACTTTTAGGGTCGCAGCAATGTTGCCTCCTAAATTTTAAAAATTCCCCATGCATTATTCTAAACTTTGCATATCTTCCACTCTACCCCTTTATTTATTTCTCTTGTCAAAACCAAAAAGAAAAACACATGTTTGCTCACGTGGATTTTCAAAGGGGTAAGTAAAATCGTAAATGTTGGGTTATTTACATCCGTACCTCTTGATTTTCGGGATCACCTTCTATATTTGGTCCATACACTTTAGGGCCTCCTCCTTTTTACCCTATGAATTTTAAAAAGTTCCTTTATCTCACTTTGCCATAACCCTTCCCTCAAAGTTGTGATGAGTTCTAACCCATTTTACATAGTAATAACCCATCCCAAAATTCCCCTCATTCACATTCCTTATAAACCTATAATTCTAATGATGTAACCAAACACTCATTCAAATTTTATTTTATGTTTAAACCTTACATTATCAAACACCAATTCAAACTATAAAAATCTCATTTATAAGTTTAAATCTTTTAGATCTCGTTTCACAAATATATTGAAACCTATGATTCTGATTTACTCTCGTAAAGACTTTAAATTTAAAATTCTCTCACTAATAATTCTTTTACAAAGTTTTTACCGATAAATCAAAATCATTGCTTTTAATGCGTGAATTAAACTAGCCATTAGTTCAAACTCAAAAATTTAAGGGCTTGTTCTTTTAGAGTTTAACTTGAGTATAATTTTTGAGTTAAATTTGAGTTATAACTTGAGTTGAACTTGTAACTTGAGTTTGTGTTTGGTTGTGTACATTTGAGTTATGATTTGAGATAAGAATCTTTTTGAGTTTGTGTTTGAGTGAGTCAAAACTCAAATTTATATTTAGATAGTATTTTAATAAAAACTCAATGCTGATGAAAAATTTTAATAGGGTATATGGGTCGGGTTTTATTCGTCTTTTCGTTGTCAACGCATAGAAAAAAAATCATCTCAATCAGAATTAAAATGAAAAAGTTATAACATTTTTAAGAATAGAAAAAATACTGTTCATTAATTTGAGTTTGAGTTTCTAAACTCGAATTCAAGGAGAAACTTGAACTCGAGTTTTAGTCATAAACTTGAGTTTGAACTCGAGTTTAAATTTAAAAAAACATGAACTCGAATAAAATTGTAACTCAAATGATCTTTTTTTAAATTTTTCACTTAAAAAAATAAGCCCTAAAACACATAATATAAATCCGTAAAATAAACAAACTATAGTATTTTTTTTTTTCACAAAATATTTATCAAGATTATCCTCACGGGAGTAGTATACTCCTTGTTTCCCCGAGCAAACTAGATGCGTGGGCGGTACACTACCCGCGGTAGGCGAGACTGTGGAAAAACGACAAAAAAAACGGTAGCTGGAAGCCTGGAAGCGAGGGGGAACAGTTATCCACGGGCGGACACGTGCCACAACTGTGCGGAGCGTACTTTTTCTTCCGTGCTAGATTCATCTTCCACTCTCTCTAGATTATTAACAAACAACATTTGGTTACGAAATTGCCATGTCAGCCTCCCTGACCCCAAAATTCCTCCCGCCTCAAAAATTCTCAATAATTCCAATTAGAATTATCCCCCACCAAAAATCTCACTCGTTTCAAAACTATTTTTATTATTAAGAATAAAAAATATTTAAAAAGAAAGAATATATTTTACCTCTTGCTTTGTTTTACCCGAAACATTTTCAGTTTTGTAGACTCCATTAATGGCTCAGTTACTGTCTCCTCTGTGCGCAGAAGCACTGAATTTCCAAAACCCATTACTGTCGAGCTCGTGTTCGAGAAGCCTATGCCGTGTTTTCGCGATGACAAGCGGTGGTTTGACTTTGACCGGGCACGGTGGGATTGGGAAGCGGAGGGGCTGTGTTGGCAGAGTCAGAGTGGCGGCTAAAGATTCGGCTTCCATGGATGCTGTTGCAGATGATTATTACGAGGTCTTGGGCTTGGTAATGCCCTTTTGAGTTTTGAATCTTTGATCTGAGTTCTGTTTGGTTGCTGAAAAAATGTATGACAGAGATAGACAGAAAGTTCTGGTTTTTATTTTTGAACAGGAAGATATTCCGTTATACTGTCCGATATAGTTGTTATTTGTTCTTTATTATTTTGCGGGTTCACGAAGACATAAGAGATAGACAGAAAGTTCTGGTTTTTATTTTTGAACAGGAAGATATTCCGTTATACTGTTCGATATAGTTGTTATTTGTTCTTTATTATTTTGCGGGTTCACGAAGACATTTTCTGTTTAGAAGACCTTTTTACGGAAAAACAAGAAAAGTTAACACTGTTTTGATGTTTTGGTTAATTTTTTAGAATTGAGTGGCTAGTTCAAAAATTGACATATTTAACACCATTTACTGGTTATAATTAGGATATTTTCGTTATTGTTTTTGAGCTGAAGGAAATTGCTATAGTGAAAAGGAGAGAGCAAGGTCTTGTGATTTTTTTTTCTTTTTTTTTTTTTTCTTCACTTTTCTGAACGGTGCATGGTAGTTTGTTTATGCAGATCTAACTAAAAGCTAGACATATGATCAGTAAATTTATGTAAATGAATGGAATACATAGAGGAGATGATCAATAGTTAAAAAACCACCTTAATAGTTTATGACGAGAGATAATCCGCAATATGTGATATGCTTTTTTTTTTTTTTTAATTGCGTTTTTGTCCATTGAATTTGATTGCATTATTGTTCTCTGATCTTCTTATTGTGGCAAATTACTTTTTCAAATTAAATAAAATGTTGTGGAGTGTTCTGAAATTGATGGATAATGTTAAGATTTGAAAGGAAACGCTCTTACATACGTGACATGATGTGCTCCGATCGACCATTCGAAATACCAGTCCTTCCTTTAAACAAGCTCACCTAACGTGTATGAGTACGATTCCTTCAGTTCTAATAACCGTCATTTGGTTGGGGCCGTTTCGTGTAATATTTTGTTAATCCAAGAGTAATTTGTTAAAATTACTCTTTAGGAGTAACTTGTCAATCGCAAAAAAATTAGTAAGAGGTTTAATGGGGCAGTGATTAACGTTTAATGATTGAATGATTAATCATTGGTTGCATTATAATTGCGTTTTTGTCCATTGAATTTGATTGCATTATTGTTCTCTGATCTTCTTATTGTGGCAAATTACTTTTTCAAATTAAATAAAATGTTGTGGAGTGTTCTGAAATTGATGGATAATGTTAAGATTTGAAAGGAAACGCTCTTACATACGTGACATGATGTGCTCCGATCGACCATTCGAAATACCAGTCCTTCCTTTAAACAAGCTCACCTAACGTGTATGAGTACGATTCCTTCAGTTCTAATAACCGTCATTTGGTTGGGGCCGTTTCGTGTAATATTTTGTTAATCCAAGAGTAATTTGTTAAAATTACTCTTTAGGAGTAACTTGTCAATCGCAAAAAAATTAGTAAGAGGTTTAATGGGGCAGTGATTAACGTTTAATGATTGAATGATTAATCATTGGTTGCATTATGTTATTAGCTTCCAGATGCCACACCAGCTCAGATAAAGAAAGGCTATTATAATTGCATGAAAGCTTGTCATCCGGATTTGAGCGGCAATGATCCAGAGACCAATAATTTCTGCATGTTCATCAACGAGGTCTACGCGGTGGGTTTCCATTTTAAATGATACAGTTTGAGCTTTAAGCGCCTATGTAAGTTATTAATTAAGATATTATTTTTCGTCCTTTTACTAGAAGTTGACAATTGCAGTGCAGGTGCTCAGTGACCCTGTTCAGCGCATGATCTATGATGAAATCCATGGCTATGCTTTGACTGCAATCAATCCGTTTGTAGACGATTTGAGCTCTAAAGATCACGCTTTTGTTGACGAGTTTAGCTGCATAGGTACGTAAAATGTAGGGGACGTGTACAACATTTTCACTAGTGGGAAGTGGAAGACTTAAATGGCTCCTCTATACTTGTTTTTCGCAGGCTGCAAAAACTGTGCCAATGTGGCTCCAGATGTCTTTGGAATTGAGGAAGACTTTGGAAGAGCTAGAGTTTACAACCAGTGTGGGAATCCAGAATTAGTTCAACAAGCAATTGATAGTTGGTGAGTCATTCATATTATTGATTCAATATTTGAGGCTTGAAAATGTTTTTCTCTTGATGATCAATCTGATTTTGCCCTTGACCTCTACCGTTCTGGATACGAGTCCTGGTAAGCAGTCTGATTAAACTTGATTTAAGTTTGAGTATTTCAGAAGCTTTTAGACATCCCAATCCAGAAATACCGGTATTAAGATAGTGAATTTCACTACCCCTAGTTCTGGGAATGTCTCTACAATAGCAGGTTTTTATCATTTATTCTTAGTAATGGTTTCTGCTGTCGTAAGAAACTTGAGTTCTTAAGACCTTTCATGTATAAAAACACGATTAAAATTTGTACACAGATCTTCTGAATGTTGGAAAAATTGTAGCTTAAATGATTTAGTTTTCAACAATTGATTGATGAATCTTTCTTCTTTCAGCCCGGTTGATTGCATTCATTGGACTTCAGCTGCACAACTATCCTTGCTTGAAGATGAAATGCGCAGGGTGGAAAGAGTAAATGTAAGCCAGATGCTCAATGCAATCTCTTTTTCTCGAGTACATATGATAAACTATATTAATGTCCTCTTCATCTAATATTCCCATGTTAAACCTCTTAACTTGCCAACAGCCCAACACTATTTTACCCCCTTCATGGCAGCAATGTAAAAGCATTTACCCCTCATAGCACGCATGCACATAATTAATTTTATTTCTTCTCATTCAATTAGCTAATGGGGTGTTCTAATCGATGGTTAGGTGGCATTGATGCTTTCAGGAATGGGCTTGTCATCAATAGATGTATTCAGAATGGTAAGAATGTTAACAGAGGCATGTATTCGTACGTACTTAATCAAGTAGTATTGTTCGTTTTTCAAAACTTGAAGATTTTCATTTTTTTGCTTCTGAAGTCGCACCTTTTGTCACCTAGCATAACGGCTCGACCATTCTTGGTTGAACTATAAATCTTTAGTTGTTTCATGACCAAAACCGGGATTTCTTTTAATTCGATCATTGACATTTGCGATATTGTTCTTTTCTCGCCAATTAAACTAGACTCATTTTTAATTATCTGCAGGCGAGTTCTCGATGGGAAAAGAGGCAAGCAAAAGTATTGGTAGGAATTCCTGATCCACTTCAGTTTTCCTATATTGTGAAATATGAACATTTTTTTATGTTCTGTTTTGTTCTATGTTAACTTGAAGCAATAGGATAATACAATTCCACGCAGTTTTGGAACAATCACTTGAACACTCTATGATTTCATGAATAGAAATAAACACATTTTCCATCTGGTTACTAGGTGCAACAAACTATGATTTTTATTTTTATTTTTATTTTTTTCAGCGACAAGCTAAAGTGAGGATGACAAAACAGAAAGATGGTGATAAAACTAATTCATACTGGAGCAATCTTTGGGGAAAGCCCAAAGAATACGTAAATTCAGGTAAGATGTTGTTTCACTTCTTTTGTAGAAACTAATTTCAATCTTACTACCATTTCACTTTTTTTTTTTCTTTCTTTTTGTTAGTGCAAAACTAAACAATACAAGTTTTATTTATTATTATTATTATTACTTTTTTTATTTTTGCAGAAGAGGAAGTCAAAGAAAGAGCAAAACGAGCTGCAGCGGCGGCTAGAAGATGGAGGGAGTACTCAAGAAGGGGTGCTGATAAGCCTCCCACGTTTAAACTTCCAGAGGAAATCTCCGACAATGAAAACTTCTATTGATTGTATTCTCAAGACCCCTCATTAGTAATTTTCTAGAATATACAAATAAATTTTCATTGGTTAGTGTATAGATTGTTATTGAGAACTCTTCTTAGCTCTATACCTCGTCAGACTCAGACATGTATAACTTATGCTGATATTGATCTCTGTAATTATGTATAGACACGAGATCAGATTTGTTAATTGCATTTATGATCAATTTTATTCAAGCATCAATGGGAAAAGGATTTAGTACTGGGTTTGACTTGTTTACATGAGTCTTACTCCAATTATTGATCTCTAAGCTGTTTATTCAAATTGGCCAAATTGTGTGTTGTTGTTGTTGGTCATACATACATGAATATATATATATATATATATATATAATATAATTCAACTTCTAAGACTTTGGAATGAGTAGAAATTTACAAAAAATAAAACTATTTATTTTGAACAACAAAAGGTGATTAATGAAGTTCAACAATGGGTTTCCACCGAACCTTACAAGGAGCTCTAGGAGCTCTTAATAGTTGTTTGAACGAATTATATTTATGCACCATCAGAACTAATATTGATATGTTTCGAACCATGAAAAAAAAAACTATATATATGTGTGTGACTTTAATTTTCCAAATTGGCTAAATTGATTTATGTCAACTAAAGATGAGATTACCATAGAGTAAATTTATTTGACTAAACTACAAGGATAATAAGTAAAATACTTAATAGACTCAAACGATGAAGAAAAAGGCCTTTAATTAGTGGTCCTAGACTAAATAGTTAATTGTGGTTGGACTTTTTTAGCAAACTGGTGCATATTATAGATTCGTTTTGGCCTTTTCTGTCGTAAAGGTGCTAAAAGAACATTTTTTTTATATGCATGTGAACCATGCGGCTGAAGGAAGAAACTGATCGGATGTTTACTCTTCCTTGAAACATTTTTAGAATTATTTATGCTTTCTTTGTGCTTAAAAATTCCTTACCCTTAGTTGTAACTCCTTATAAGAGTTGACAGATTGAGAATTGAACAGTTGACAAGAACATCTTTATTTGCAAATATTTGAGAATTGAACAGTTGACAAGAACATCTTTATTTGCAAATATTTGAGAATTGAACAGTTGACAAGAACATCTTTATTTGCAAATATTTGAGAATTGAACAGTTGACAAGAACATCTTTATTTGCAAATATTTGAGAATTGAATGGGCAGTGAGCTAATCATTGGCGTCAAACCTAAAAACAAACTCAATTGTCGTTTACTTTCTATTCTACAAGCATCCTTTTAAGCGTACTAGCAAATGCACAATGAAATTCCATAAAAGAAAAAGAAAAAAAAGTCACAAGTGTAAGATGTCAGTGAGTACTATGTAGAAAGATCTCTGTCAGTTATGTAACTTATGTTTTAGGTAAGAGATATTCAGCAGAGTTCTACGATGATGCTGGTACGATTAGATTTACCTCATATTTATAATTTAGGTAGCGACATAAAAATACGATTTGAAATTTACATAAAATTAATAAATTTATATTTATCATAAATGGATTTGGATCAAAATTAAGTTGAATCGGTAAAATACGATTAAATAACATATCATTTTCAAGTTGACTTCTCAACCCGGAATTGATCCACCATAATTCATTTATTAAACGTGTCATATTTAAGTAACACGAATATACAACGCAATTACAACCCGTTTGTTACCTGTATTGAGAAACAAGTTGAAAAACAGGTTGACAAAAAGGATGACACGACTCTATTATCACTCATTTTATAAACGAGTTATTAGAAACAGATTAACACGACACTATTATGACCTGTTTAATAAACATGTTAGTCATGTCGTGTCAACCCGTCAATATACTTGTATTTCGACACAAATAATAATTGGGTCGTGTTTATGTCAAGTCTTACCGTATCAACTAAGAGGATCAACACGATACGAACATAACACGGCAACATGAATTGTCACCCCTAGATTTACGTCACAATTACCGGTAGTTATCTACTTTTCAGCCATTAGATATGTATCAAATACTGTCTATTATGCATACTTTTTTAATGTGATGTAATTTTAAACTGTTCATATCACTATAACAAGCCTAGCTACATGGCATAGAATATGAATCCTCCACCTTTAATGCCCTGTTATTTTTACCGATTCGAATTTAGAATTCGAGTTTTGTTACAGTAAAAAACTCTCAGAAATAGTCACATCTATTTTTTTTATTACAGTAAAAAGCTCTCACATAAAATTAGATCTAAACTCAAATTAAAAAGTCAAATAAGTGAATTAAACGAGTCCTAAATTTAAATGCATTATCAACAAGATATCCTGCTATACAAAGCTTTTTAATAATAAATAAAAGAGATAATTGCAACTATATAGATCATCTCATCACTATTCTCCTTTTATCCTCAAGATATGCGATTCACGTTGGAGTTTATTGTTCTTTTCTGTGGTTATAATTATTTAATTTTTGCCGGGAAACTAAACAAACACTTTACTTGAAGTGGGAGCGTCCTTGAGTGAAATGATTAATGTTAGTGGGTATACCCTTTTTTGCTTTTCTAAAAACGGGCCATACTAGTTGTTCACTAATATCTCCATTATTGTAAGCAATAATGCACTAAAAAAATGAATGTTCATCTCGAGCCTATCTGCTATATGCACATCTTCAAATAAAACAGAAATCATGGAACCTAATTTATTTCTCAAACCGAATTAAGTATCAAAATTCACATAAAACACAGAAATAAGAACCAATAATTTACTTAGCAGAAAATTGGGCATATTATATATTCATGACTATTATTTTCATTTACAAAATTTCACCTTAACATGATCATTATTCCAAGCCAACTAGTTTTGCTGCTAATGGATTTATAAAAAATAAAAAAAAAATAAAAAAAGAAAAGAAAAAGAAAGAAAAAAAGTACATGATTTACTCTTGTTATCTGACAGAAAAAAAGGAAAAAAAAAGAAAGAAAAAAAAGTACATGATATGACTCTTGTTATCTGACAGTTGATGCAACTGTATGAGCCCAGAACCTGAGTTGATCTTTCATGTCAATATCACTAACCAAAGTTGGTATCTTCAAATTCACCACTTGCTTCATCTCCTTCTTTCTCTGATATTCCAAATCCAACACATCCCAAGCCTCCGATAGATAAGGCCTCGAAATTACTTGATCACTATTCCTTTTTATCTCATAATTATTCTTCTCCTTATCATGATCTTCCTGATCATCATCATGATCTGATCCGTCCGTACACTTTTTGCAAAACCTTTGTAACCCAGGAATCATGGAAACTAGCCTTGAATCCTTACACTCTTCTTCGGTGAAAACAAAGCCCAGATCCATAAACCCTTTTAGCTCCTCAAACTCAAGGTCAGGCAAGCTCTTACTGCTTGTTCTAGTCCTTCTTGATCTTAATTCGTTGACTTTTTTCTTCATCTTCTTCGCAGGTAAAGTTACTTCTTCAACTTTTGTTACGTCCTCTTCTTTCTTCTTCACGCTTTCTTCTTCTTCTTCTTCATGATCATCACGGCCAAACTCCTTCACTTCTTTCCTGGAGAAGATCGTTTGCAGACTCGGCGCGGCAAGGACCGAGCTCGGAGAGAGCGAATTGTCGGAGGAGAAGAAGGAGCTTGATTTGGAGGCCATGAGATGGTGGTCACTCAGTGACCTTACTCTATGATACAATAATGATGAAATAGATTCCTGTGTGGTTTCTAATTCTTTGACTAATTGGTCATCATGAGATATTGGGTTTGTTTTTGGGGTGGCAATAATTTCTTGACCAAACCAGTGTGAATCAAAGAGGTTAAGAAGAAGTACTTCATCTGCAGCCATAATATTGTTTGTTTGTTGTGTTTTTTTCTTTGGAAATGTAAACTTTGTGAAGCTTTGAGAAGAGGAGATATGTATGAGATTGAGAAGTGTAAATGTAAGCTAGATGGGCTGTTTCTGCCTTTCTGGGGTGTCTGCCACTTGTAGATAAGAAGGATATATAGATAGAGAAAAACTTGGAAGTTATCATGTGTGGGTCCAAAAAAAAAAAAAAAAAAAAAAGGGTATGAATAGTTGCTTGTCTTTATTGCCCTTGATTTAGGGTCAATATTTCACACGTGGCGCATGCGGTTAATATTATATTAGTGCACGTTTTTTTTCCAATATATAATTTAATGATATTTTAATATCAAACAGTGGTCATGTTTTCAAATTGACTGCAAAGAGTGGTTGGGAGTTCTATATTTAGACGATGATTGTTGGCTTTCACACATGTATTGGCCGTTTTTCTTTTTTTTTTTACCCTAATTTGCTGATTTGTATAATTATACACACAACTTCATATTGATTAGTTTCTTGGCTAAAAAGAAAAAAACAAGTTCTCTATGACTACATGCAGTTAAGACGTATTTATACTGTATATTAAACACAACCAAGATGATGTCCAACGCATTACAATTAATCTAGTCCACACGAGATTCAATTATATTTTAATTATATTAATGTCAGTAAAGCGCAGTGGATTGTTAGTTACCAATTAATTCTGTCTAGTTGTATGTGGATTCTTCAATTGCCAAATAAGATTATAAAAGGAAGATTAATTAAAATATTCCATTTTCTGATGGTCCAATTGCTGTGAAAAGGATGTTACTGAGAAAGAATCTTGTTTTCACTAGAGAAACCATGCATACCGAAACATTAATTAATAAATCTTGTTGAGCCTCAAGAAATATTGAAACCTCCCAATTATGAGATATAGTTGGGCAATATGCTACAAGCTTGAATTGAACTTCACAGATCATTTTATTTGACTTCATATTTCATACAGTACATCTAGTAAATGATCATGTGCACTAAACGAGTCCTAAATGAAATTAGCTCAAGTGATAAAGATCTTAATTTTAATGGTGTGCTCTCTCAAAATATAGTATTCGAATCTTCTCATATACAAATCACTTAAAGATCATGACACGGTCTAGTGTAAAAAACTACACTTACCGTGATCTATGTAGAGAACCTTCCTACCATGAGATTAGTTGAGGTGCGCGCAAACTGGCCAGACATTCATAGTTAACCAGAAAAAATTAAGGGGTTGTTCTTTTGTCTAAAAAAACTCAAAAAAAGAAAAACAACTCGAGTTCCAACTTTATTCAAGTTCATGTTCTTTTAAGTTTCAACTTTATTCAACTTTACTCAATTTTATTCAAGTTACAACTTCAGCTTAAGTTATAACTCAAATTCAACTAAAAAATTACACTCAAGTTATACTCTAAAAAAACATGCCCTTGCAACTCCTTTTATGTTAATATCTTTAATTCGTATATTTTTCTTAGGACACTATATAATATAGAGTATTGTTGCTGTTTAGTCGTTGTAATATGTGGTCCAAATAAGGGGTAATCTAGTAAGTAGGAAATTGGCACCTCGAATCTTTGGATACTGATACTTTTAAAGCTGAGTCAGGTTCTACACTACTTGTTTACATTATTGAAGTTGAAAGGAATACAATAATATATATTTTGGCTTTTTTCATAAGCACCACGCACGCGTGGGCGTGAGGTAATGGGAGTCATGGGACATTGTTCTTCAATTTATATCCCTATATTGCCCCACCACTTCCACCATAATAACATCCTCCTTGGAAGTTCTCTTCAACGATATTGGGGCTGAATCTGTTATTTATTGATGAAGATGGAAAAATGGGTCGACGGCAGATCCTGGTTGCAGATCTATAATCTAGCGTCACATCTAATTTAGTTGGTGAAAGTCCACCATTTGAGCACTAGGTAATTGTGATAACTTCTTGTATGTGACAATTGAGGCAAGTAATACTATATAACCTATCAAATTAATAGCTTTTTTTTTTTTGGCAGATCCTGGTTGCAGATCTATAATCTAGCGTCACATCTAATTTAGTTGGTGAAAGTCCACCATTTGAGCACTAGGTAATTGTGATAACTTCTTGTATGTGACAATTGAGGCAAGTAATACTATATAACCTATCAAATTAATAGCTTTTTTTTTTTTTAATATTATGCTAGATATTTAATAGGTTTATACAAAACTTTTATTATTATTATTATTATTATTTTTTGCAATTTTAATTACTTGGAAACTAAGACATCTAAAAAATAAGATATACTGCATATACTTAGTTTTTTTAATATTCGAATATAGGTTTGATCACTAGTAAAGTATAACACAACAACAATAATAATAATTATTATATTATTAATGTTATTACTATTATTATTTACCTTGAATTCATTACTTAAACGAAACACATGATTAATCATGATAACGGAATGACTAGTTTCTTCAAATGAGTAAAGACAATATTTATCGAGGTATAGCTTTGTATTTGATTGGTACGACATTTACATAAACTGAAATAGTAGTAATTAACGTGACAGATTTTAAATTTATACTATGACTATTTTAAAACGTACTTGGCAACCCTTAATGCCAACATCTTTTAGATATATGGTAACGGAATCATATTTTTGTAAATCTGATCAAATTATCAAAGGAATAAATAATTATTAATAAACATCGTGAAGGGGACTGCATAATAATGTAATGTATACAAACAAATACATACGATTACATTATTAATTTGAATGGTCATTGTTATCGTTCAGGGGAGAAAAAGAGATGAAGAATATTGGTACAACTCGTTTTTAGCCATTCGATCTGATTGGTGGGCTATTGACGATTATTCGATTGGGGGGCAGTTGGTTTCAAATAAATCAAATTGAGACCCTGTTTACTTCGCTAATTCGAGTTTAGAATTCGAGTTTTTTTACAATAAAAAGCTCTCACAAACAATCACATCTAACTTTTTTGCTACAGTAAAAAGCTCTCACATAAAATCACATCTCAACTCGAATTCTAAACTCGAATCAGCGAAGTGAACGGGCCCAAATTACAACTTAAACTCAAGTTATAACTCAAACTCAACTCAAAAACTACACTCAAATTACATAACTCAAAAACACCCAAAAGAACAAGCCCTCTGTTTGCCATTTCTCTCTCCCCGCTGCCCTTCTTTCTCTCCCCACCGCTCTCTCTCTTCCCCCTCACAATCTGAGCGATCTCCCACCTATAGATGGCGGCGCCATCGCGAGCTTTGAATCCACCGTCGCCGGCTTCATGATTCCAACATGCTGCTCGTGGTTCCAATGAGAGAAAGATGAGGAAAAATGAGGAGAGCGATGAGTAGTTCTGATGGAGGACATTTTTGGATTTTTAAAAATTGTTTTTATGAAATATGATATTTTTTTAATTTAATTTCTTTGACTAACATTTGTTTCGTATACTTTTAAAAAACTGATATTCTCTACCATTTTTGTTGAGTGGACGTTTGATTTATAGATTCAGAATCATAAGTTAAAATTATTTTTAATTTATGTGTATTTTTTATAAGAAAAAATATTATAATTCACCACAAATTATAATTCAAATTCAAATTTGACCAAAAAGATACCGAGAGTAATTCCATTTTTTTTTTTTTTTTTTTTGGAGCCCTGTTTCTAATTTCACTCGAATGCTAAAATTATTTCTTACTTGTTATTACTAAGTTATCGTTTTTTTTTTTCAAAAAAAAAAAAAAAGAAAATTGAAAGGGCATTTTCAGGTCATTTAAATATAAACTATATACATATAATCACGCCGACATGCAGCTTACTGATCATATCAAAGTTTGAAGTCTGTACACGTTTCCAGGATAAATAAACAGATAAACAAAATATTGAATTTGAACTCTATAAAAAAAAAGAAAAATTGTTTATTGTTGACGTACACACACGTGTGTATTAGATATTCTTTTTCTAAACCACGCGCACTGTTGAGGCTTCATTAGATTTATACTATTTAATTTTCTTCCTAGTCCTAGTATTTCAAACATTGATTTAGAAAAGTTAGTAAAAATCATTGTGATCAAAGCAATAATTCATTTAGAAAACGAATAAATTAATAAAATCAATAAAGGGGTGCCAACGCTTTTTCATGCAACTTTTCTACCAAGACTATAATAGGTAATGAAGGGGGAAAAGATGCGCGATAGACTTTTTTTTTTTTTTTTTTTTTTTAACAGAATATTTTTATAAGTGAATAAGGCTATTTCACTCTACCTTTTGAACCGTCTAGAGTAGGAATATTATTCGATGTTACGTGTTATATATTTTTAATACGGATATAAATATAACTATTAAAAAATTAATTAAACAGACAATAGTTCTTACGATTGAGTAAAATAACATTTTTCACCGTTAAGATTCAATAAAGTATATAAATACTTATTTTAAGAAAAACAAACACAAAGAAAGTAAAATAGGATTTCACCTGACTAATGCAGTAGAATATGCAAATTACTTGTAGGTTCACACTTGATTATTTTGCTAATGACACATTTAATAGTTTTTTTAAATAAATTATGAATTTTTAGAGTTTAAATTTCAAAAGAGATAGATTCTCAGTACTCACCGTATTGTTATCATTTAGTCTAAGAAAAGGTAAAATAGAAAGGATCTTTTCTGGTACGCTAACATAATGGTATGTCAAGTTTTCTATCTGTCAGATCTGCATAAAATCACGTAAAAATTAAAAGATACGCAGATCTAACGGTTAAAAAAACCTGGCCTATCAGTACACCAGGCGTACAAGAGAATCTCTCAAAAATAGTATGCAAATATTGGTGGATTCACGCTGATTGGATGAAACACATTTTATTTGCTATAGATGTTACTTTTCTTGATTGATTATTTGCTAGGTAATTAAAGACCTTTTCATGAACTATTGTGTTTACCTTTCTGTAAAGTTTGAAATTCAATTATCTGAGCTTTTTTCACATGTGGATCCTTCATAGTTTTCACATGAAAAACTATATCCATTGGAGAGAGGAAAAAAAAGAGATAATTATAATTTGGCTAGACTTCACGGCAAAACAAAAGTCTCCTTTGAGGACTGAAGTTCGTGCTTATGGTTGATGATGAATGTTCATGTTGCAACTTTTTTTTTTCCTAAGGTAAGTACTTTTAACTTGTTATAACAATTAACAACAAGTGTGTGTGTGTGTGTGTATATATATATATATATATGATTTAAGAATTTGTATTATATATGTACATATATATATATATATATACAACTTTTAACTTTTGACAATATTTACAACTTTATTGCTCTGCTTACTAAGTAAGGCGAAATCATGAGTTACAGAATTTTTAATATTTACAAGTAGGAAAAAGAAATATACTCACTATTAAAAATTGGTTCATGACACGTAATAAAATGAGAATTTAAACGGTTAAAAGCAAAGACATTTTTCGCACGTCGTAAAATGAAAATTTAAACTGTTAAAAGTAAACACACTTTTTTGAAGGTAAAAGTAAATGCATAAGAACAATCAATACATCCATTTCGATAATATTTATGATAAAATTCCACAAATGTTAATGTAGGTTACAAGTCCAGATCATGGTATTTAAAAAAAAAAGAAAAACTAATAATTACACTAATTTCATACCTTGAATTGAAATTTAATAAATAATTTTAAAATATTTAAAAACAATAAAAAAAAATATAGGAATCATATTTTGTAAAATATGATGAATTAATGAATTAATGATATAGTTATTATTGAAAAAATAAAAAATTTATCTTTGAGAGTGTATGAATTTGGACATTTACCTTTTATTTTTAATAAATATATTTTTATTAGTGTAATTATTTAATTAAAAAATTATGAATAAAAATAAAGAGAAAAAATCATACCCACGTACTTTAAAAATATTTATCAAGATTACCTGGCATTATTTGAATGCCATAATATTGTTGCTTTGCTGGTAGTATAGATTGAGCCCAATATAGTTTGAATGGAATGGGGCTTTATTAACGACATTGCTGGTCCAGTATAGTGCTACGCCTTCTAAGAAAGCTGTAGCCCCTCTTTCTTTTTCGTGGAAATGGAAGAGAAATGGCAGTAAAGTAACTATGTTTTAAAACTATTTAAAGTAAATAGAGTAAAATTTTTATAAAATAATATTATTAGGATTAAAAAATATTATTTTAATAAGATTATTTATTTATTAATAAATGAATAATTTATTAATTTATCAGTAAATGAATATTTATTAATTTGAGAAGAGATTTATATTTTAATAACTTTTACCATTTTAATACATGTATTATTCTTTTGATCAACATTCATATGAGTTATAAATAAAAAAAAATAGTGGATGTAGTCAAAATTAATATTTTTACATTATAGAATTTCAAAAGTTATCATACATAGAAACTCAAAACTTAATGTAAGTACATTGTACATAGAACATATTAGTCATTAGTTTTATTTTTAGTCTCAAATCATTAGAATTTTTCATATTTTGGAAAAGAGTTAAATTGAGAAATTAAAGTTGTCAAGGGAAAAAGCTCCTTAATATTATGAATTTTATATGTTATTTACAATATTTTTCCTTGTATTAAATAATTATTATCTTATGCATTTAGACTACAACAAAAAAGCCTATTTGCGACGACCGAATATCGTTGTAAAAGAGTACATTGTCATTGGTAATATTATATTTGTGACGACATGTTATCGCAAATTAGTCACCATAAAAAATTCGACATAAATAATGTATTTACAACGATAAAATTTTGAGATGTCATCGCTATTACATTAGCGACGACTGTCATCGCAAATAAGTCGTCACGAATGTTCCGTCGAACTTGTCGTTGATGATGACATGTTCAGTCATATTTGCGACGATATATGTCATCGTAAAAGGGTTAGATGTCGTCGCTAGTAATTTAGGTTATTTGCGACGACTTTTTTCAGATTTGTTGCTAATTAGCGAGATTATTAATTTAGTACATTGGCCTAAATCGTGACTGAAAGATTTTTATTATTTAATCAAGGTTATTAATTTATCGAACATTCATTTATTGAGATTTTACGGTAACAGTTTACGTGGTAAAGTAAATTATTCATGTACAACTGATAAAAAATAATTTACGTGGTAAAAAATTTTTAAATATCTTTATTTACATGAAAACAATTTAACAAGTCATAAAAAGAAAATTTACGTGAAAAAATATTTTAATTAGCCGTAAATGAACCATTTACATGATAAATAATTCATTTACCATATAAACTGCTATCTATTTTAAATCATTTTAAATATGTTATTTACTTAATTTTTTTTAAAATCTGATATTTACTACATTCTCCCTTAAATCATAATTTAGACCCTTTTAAAAAAAAAAGAAGATAATTTAGACCTTTTTAAAAATATTTTCTCTATTTTATTTTTTGAATTTATGCTCAAATCTTCCTCATCATGATGATACTTATTGTTATCATCAAGCTTTCACTTTGAAACTCTATTATTTTTAGAATATTAAAATGGTATATCTATATTTAAAAATATATATTTTTGATACTTTGAAGACGAAATATCCTTTCAAGTTCCAACCCTCATAACTAGTTGATAAAAAATTAACAACTTTAAAATATTCTAAAATATATGAGAAATACGAACTTTCTAAATAATAATAATAATAAAAAAGCTCTAAACTGAAATCTCATATCTTCAACAATATGAATCCAATTTATGAATCAGAAAAAGGAATTTGAATCAGGATGCTGGAGATAGAAAATAATTCTGTGGGTAAAAGAAAAAAAATATATTTAAATAAAAAATAAGATAAGAAAGAAAAGAGAGTTATATTGATATAGTATTTTCTCTCATAAAAATTTTAATTCAATTTTTTTATTACAGTATTTTTTTTATATACACAACTTAAATCATGACTTGTCTTCTGCAAATTAACATGTCCATACATTATCTGGTTCCTCCCCTTGTAAGAGAGACATGTCAATATTGATGGGACCAAAATCTGTTGGTATAAAATTGACATGAAGTTTGTGTTTGGTATGCGAATTCGTGTTATAATTCGAATCATAGTTAGTGAATCGCTATAGTATTTTTTCTCACAAAAAATACACATAAATCGAGAGTGATTCTGAATCCGTGAACCAGACGTCCATGAAATGATTGCTCCACATAAAACAAAAAACAAAACCATAATAAAACAAGCCAAAGGTAGACCATTGTGCACAGAATGGAAAAAATTAATTTCAATTAAATTAATGGGAGAGGCTGAAGTGAAGTTGTAAATTCCAACTACTTTTATGGATATATATATATATATATAAATATATATATCTTGCTACAAAGTTTGAACTTTCTAGTTATTTGAAAATTTATGAACTAGCTCTATCATAAATTTGTAACAATTAAAACATAGTACGCCCATAATTTTTTTGCTTATGTTTAAATAAACAATAAAACAATTGAAACCGCAATGATTGATGCTATGTTTTTGCTACTTGTAATTAATTTAGAAGCTTCATGTGATTGATGCTCTAGAATTAATAAATACGGTTTTCAATAAATATAAATTAATAAGTCATCGCAGATGAAAATATGAAATCAGAAGTTCCATATAATTTAATTAACCTGCCAAAAAATTGATTCAGAAACTCACGAGTTTAATAAAATAATTAAACATTTGAGTGAATGGAATCTTTCTTTGTTAATACAAAATACTTAAAATAAACCTCCCTAGTCATAAACATGTACATAGTATAGAGCTGGCCGCCCCACTTGCCACTTCATTTATTGGGAATTATGTGTTGTCGGGACAATGGGATTCAAGAGGAAGAGCTAAAATAATTTCATTGATGATGATCACAATATTGAGGAAAAACGACAACAAAATAAGCTAGGGTAGGTTATCGTTTACAAAGTATGTCACACTTGGTTCGTTGAGCTAATTTAACATTATACATGTACTAAAAGAAAGGACGGGATTTACTATTCATGCTACAGTGCAATGAACCGTGTCTTTCTTGTTTTACTCTTACTTATTTCTTCAGTTAAATTTTTATTCCTGCTATGTCCTTTTGAAAGTTACTATAGTACCCTTATTTCAATTTCATTTTTTTTGGTTTAATCTGACCGTTTTGGTCATTTGCACTCAAATTGAGTGTTTTACTTTTTTCCTTTGTGTTTGCTCCCTTCTACAACCTTCTACATCTTTTATTTTTTTTCTTTGTTTCTGGAGCTTTTCTTCGTTCCGTCTTCTGCCTTCTGCAACGTTCTGTCCTCTCTCTCTCTCTTTCGGTGGATTTCTTTAGAAACTCTGGTTCTCTTCTTCTTCTATTTTGTTTTGCCTTTTGTCATCTAATTTTGGTGATAATTTTGGGCTTCCATTTGTTCTTCGTTGTCGGTTATCTGGGCTTTGGTTCTTCGATTTCGTTTGGGCGTTTTCTCTGGTTTTGATGGACGCTTTTTTGGTTCAACTTGGCTTTAGTGGAGGGCTTTTCGATTCCTCTTGCCTACTTCTTCATTGGGTTGATCTGCGATTTTGGTTTGGTTTTCTATCTCCTCTTGCCGGAGTGCATGTTTTGTGCTTCCCTTTTTAATATTTTTCCCTTCGTTTTTGTTGGTTCTGTTCCTTCGTTTCTTACTTTGTTTGTTTTCGATTTGTTTTGCAAAATTTTTATCTTCTACCGTTTCTTCTCTTCATCTTGATGTTTTCCTGTTTTTTGGGTTATACTGTTCTATTCATTTAGGGTTTCGATATTTAGAGTTAATCTCCTTTAGTATAAGTATTTATTTATTAAAATCTTCTTTATACTAATTTTCTTTGGTTAATTTTTGTAATGTTGATTGTAATTAAGAGTTTTTTTACCTGATTTTTCTTTGCGTTTTTTTCTTGCAGGGGCATTTCAGAAATATTTTGTCTTTCAATTTTTTAAATACATTCAGCGTGAAAATCTACAGAGCTCATATTCAGTGTAGAAATCTGCTGATTTCGTAAGTTTTTTTTTTATCATAATAAGGTATATCAAATCTTTATAAATTTTGATGTTTTTCCTGGGGTTTCTTTTTATGTTTTTTCCCCGTTTTTTCTTTCATATTTTTGGTAGATTTTTTGGTCCTTTTTTTTCCTGTTTACTTTTTCTATATTTTTTTTTCTTGCAGGGGCATTTCAGAAATGTTTTGTCTTTCAATTTTTTAAATACATTCAGCGTGGAAATCTGCATAGCTCATATTCAGTGTAGAAATCTGCTTATTTCGTAAGTTTTTTTTATCATAACATCTTTGCTGGTCAGTTTTCAAAATTTTCTCTGTGTTCCATTTTGAATCACTTTCGTCCTTATTGCAAATGTATCGTTTTGTCTTCAGTTTTTAACTTCTTTATTTGTTCTTATTTGTGCCCTTTTAGTCGTTTATGTGCAAATAAAGGTTCTAAGCTATTTTTCTTTTTTTGGTATTTTGGATAAAACCTTTAATAATTTAGCTCACAGCCAAATAGATTACCAGGTCATATTTCAGTTACTTATGATATATATCATTAACAATAGGAGATAAATACCTGACCCAATTATTTAATATACAATTTTCTGGTTTCTTTATCTTTTGTTGGTAGTCAAATACATTGTTGAATTGTATTTTTGTTATCTATATATCAATTTCTATAAATTCTTTGTCCCACTTATTTAACTGAACAATATGAAGACAATTTTTTTCTTATATACATATGGAAATTATATATGTGATACATTTATCGAAGTAAATGTATTGTAAAAAGTGTTTGATCTTCTTTCTTTTTTAGAGCACATTTACCATAATATATATTCATTGTATGATAATATATTTTGTTGTATTTTGCTTATTTGGAGTAGATTGGGTGTGAGACATTGAACACCACATGTATTTTGGCTCTCAATCATTTACTGCTTTGCTTGATTATCAATTGTTTGTTGCTTTCTCTTGCTATCACTGTATCTTTTTTTTTCTCTGTATTCGGAATTGGTTGGCTGACATTTCAAACTTAAACGAGTGCTTATAGCATTCCAGGTATTTTTAATAAATCTTGCCCAAATTTTTTACATATCTGTTGCTGATGTTAGATATATTAGTATGATGTGATTGTATCAATATGTGTTGTTTCTGTTTCATAATATCTATCTGTTCATAGCTGATTTTAATATACTGTTAATAAACATTACTATTATATATTGCTCATAGTGATTTTTAGGTTTTTTCCTCTCTTTTTCTTAAGGATAGTTTGATCATTTTAAAGGTTAAAAAATTAATAATTGATTAAGATAAAGTATAGATTTGTATATTAAATCTAATTTAAAGGTATATATTTAATGAGATCAAGATTCAAAAGTGTAATTTTTAAATAAACCTAAAGTTCATGGTATAAAAATATGAATATTCCAGTGGTTTTTACAAATGAGCAAAGATATGTACTAAACAAAGAAATTCATGAGAAAGGTATAACAAAATTATTTTTAAAAATCTACGATTCCACGTGTGGATACACGCTTTCATATTGATAAGCAGTAGACCCTTTTCATTATTCAGCAAAATAATAATAATTTGAAACTTTTCATATCCATTCCAAAAAAAGAAAACAAAAATCACTCCTCATTACAATAAAATCGAGTATTTGTTCTCTTCTTTCCGTCTTGTTAGTTGTCCATCAATTAAGTATTTGCCGTGTCATTTAAATTTAACAGTCTTATTGTATAATAAGAATTAAATACTAAAATATACTTAAATAATTTATAAAATATTAAAATTTAATTATAAAGATAATCAACGACACACGAAAATGAGACAATAGATTTTAATTCATTAAAGTCAGGCCTTACTAGTATTCCAAACTCACGACACAATTCCAGATTTATGTGTTCCAATATTGGCTCAACCCCGTTTACTTTACCGATTCGAGTTTAGAATTTGAGTTTTGCTACAGTAAAAAGCTCTCACAAACAATCCCATTTAACTTTTTTGCTACAGTAAAAAGCTCTCACAAACAATCCCATTTAACTTTTTTGCTACAGTAAAAAGCTCTCACAAACAATCCCATTTAACTTTTTTGCTACAGTAAAAAGCTCTCACAAACAATCCCATTTAACTTTTTTGCTACAGTAAAAAGCTCTCACAAACAATCCCATTTAACTTTTTTGCTACAGTAAAAAGCTCTCACAAACAATCCCATTTAACTTTTTTGCTACAGTAAAAAACTCTTACATAAAATTACATCTCAACTCGAATTACAAACTCGAATCAGCGAAGTGAACGGGCCACAATCCAAACCCACTATTATTTTTGTTTTGATTTTCACCGAGTATTGCAAAGAAATACATTTTTTAATCGAGGGACAAAGAAATCTATTGTTGAGAGAAGGGAAAAGTTTGGAAGTCCTATAAGAACAGCCCACGGAATACCCTCATGAATTAATTAAGTGCTTCCCTCCAACTTGATTATCTCTTTTTCCTTTAATGTCTTTTTCTTCTTTCTTCATCAAATTATCATTATATAAGCCCCCCCACTTGCTTTGGACCGTAGACATATTGTCCCATCCAATAATTTCAGAGTTCCATAACTTCTTAACCTAGACTCAGCCCCACAATATCCACCCACCCCTTTAATTTAAGCTTAAACTTTAATCTACGTTATTAATTATTATTATTATATAACATAAAAAATATATATTGTATTGCGTAATTGCGTGCACGTCCCTAATAAACTAACACACATATCTATCTGTCAACATGACGGCCCATAT
Organism: Morus notabilis; assembly: GCF_000414095.1. Taxonomy (NCBI): domain Eukaryota; kingdom Viridiplantae; phylum Streptophyta; class Magnoliopsida; order Rosales; family Moraceae; genus Morus; species Morus notabilis. Next base: position 59,076 of record NW_010363284.1, read on the forward strand.
TAAACCCCTCCGGCCTCCGTCCCCTTCCTTCACTCTCTCTCTCTCTCCCCAATTTTCTTTCTAGAGCGAGAGCTCAAAAAACATACATAACAAAAATCAAGGGTCGAGATTTGATCATTTTTTCTGATCATATTACATGGACCGTCGATTTTCTTCCGCCGACACAGAGGAGTACGCCGAGCCCGTGTCGGAAAATGGGCCGGACTCGCCCTCCTCAGGGGACGACATGACCAAGACGGCCAAACCATCACCCAAGAAAAGGTTAGCTTAATCAATCAATAAATAAGTTATACGTGTATCTTTTTTTGTGTTAATATTCGATTTTTTGTGTGTTAATTTTGAGAATCTTTTTTGGGAAATTTTACCGTTACAGCAAGAGAGGAGTTCAGAAGAGGGTGGTGTCAGTGCCGATCGGTGACGTGGAGGGATCTAAGAGCAAAGGGGAGGCATATCCGCCGTCGGATTCGTGGGCCTGGAGGAAGTACGGCCAAAAGCCCATCAAAGGATCTCCTTATCCCAGGTTTGGGAATCTCTCCAATTCTCTTTAATTTCGTCTCAAGGTTTAGTTCATATTTTTCATCTACCAAAAATCAAAATTAAGACCTTTTTTTTTTTTCTTAAACCATAGCTTATACACATATTTAAGGGAAAAAAAAGAGCAAATAATGGTTTGTGCTTAGTAGTCGTTGTATTCTCCGCCAGTTGAGACTTGAGAGATGAGTGATCTGGTTTTGGATTTTCCATTAAATTAATTTTAATTAATTAATTAGAAATTGCACAACCTGGGCCTGTCTCTGTCTGGAGGCGGCTCTACTAAAATGCGATTGTAGAGTAGTTGTTGGGGACGTGCATGTGCCCCACGCTCCCAACTCAACGTGTGAAAAATACGCTCCATTCCCAACAAAATATGTTCACGTGTGGGAATTACAAAAAGGACAAACGTCACTCACACGCCAATGTCCAACAAAAGCGTTAATTTCACTTTGGGTTCTTGCTTACGTTTGTTGTTTCATTTTGGTCCATAACTTTCAAAAGATTACCAATTGGATCCTATACTTTATGCTCTTTATCCAATGTTTGGGCCATTGATTACTGTTGTTAATATTGTTGTCAAGAAAGGACTAAATACATTGAACAACGAGCGTAGTTTAAGGTGTAATTTGTAACATTTTGAAGTTGAAGGATAAAATAAGAGAAGAAACATAATTTAAAGGCTACAAGTGAAACTAACAAACAAAAATTTGTACATTTTAATTTGGGATTTGGGGGGTAAATGACCCTTTTTTAGAATTTTTTTAATAAATAGTCGAAGTTTTATAAAATTAAAAAAATGACCCAGTTTTTATTAATTTTAGTTTATCATAATTAATTTTAGTATATTATTAATTAATTAATTATTATGTATCACTGAATAATTATAATTTATCACTGGTTAACCACTATAAAAAACCACATTTTTCTCTAAAAATTTAAAAGCTTGGCTGTTTGTTCAAAATTTAAAAATTTCGACTATTTATTTAAAAATATGAATAAAAAAGGTCATTTACCTAGTTTTCCTTTTTAGTTTTTGCCCAAATTCTTATCACTCTTTCAGGAAAATACGGAGCGTGTGAAGCACGAGCGGATATGGTTGTGGTTGTACTCATATTGTAGTCCAAAACAAAACAAATACATACTTCTTTCCTCTGTTTGGATTATCCTATCTTCCCCAATTAAAGAAATATTCTCTTTTTGGGGTTTTAATTTACGAAAATATTATATGCAGGGGATATTATCGGTGTAGTAGTTCGAAGGGGTGCCCGGCGAGAAAACAAGTGGAGAGAAGCCGCGTGGACCCCACCACGCTAATAATCACCTACGCCTGCAATCACAACCATCCCGTCCCCACCAAATCACACTCCTCCACTTCAGCACCCGCATCCGCCACGTCAGCTGCCATGATCTCCGACGAAGTCCTGGCCAAAACTCCGGCCGAGATCGTGGTCTTCTCCGGCGAATCCGACATCGAGATCGGCGACGCCTTGCTGGACGGCTACCACCACCAGTGGTTCGACGACGTGGCTTCGACGGCCGTGCTCGAGAGCCCGATCTATGGCGGCGCTTACGTGGACGCCGACGTTTCGACGGCGTTCTCGGCAGTGAGCGGAGAGGACGAGTCTCTGTTCGCGGATCTCGGGGAGTTGCCGGAGTGCTCGGTGGTTTTCCGGCGGCGGATCGTGGAACCGGAAGAGCAGAACCGGAGGTGTGGGTTGAGCGCGGTTACAGGATGAGAGACTCTGGTCTGGACCACGCATTATCCTTCTTCGCTTACTTTGTTCGAATCAAAATGTTAACCTCAATTGAGAAATCACAAATTTTATTGTAAAAAAAATGTTACCTTCCTTTTTTTTGTTCTTTTATTCGCTTAAACATTTTCGTTTTTTGTTTTGTCTCTATCAAAAATGTACAATTAATCTAGAAAGAGGAATAAAAAAAAAATAAAAAAATAAAAGAGGCTTTTTTCTTCAAACGTTGTTATTTTCGCCTTCTATCTTCCCTCTGTATTTTAATCATTTTTCTGTCTCATAATAGTTGGCATATCATATACGTAGCCGCCATTACCAAAGGATAACAGTAATATTAGCATTAAGATTAATTGAACAAAAAAGATTAATTGGATTTGGATAATCTAAAAAAATTAATAAATAGAAATATAAGGGAAGCTTGTAAGGATTGGGCCTGTGAGTTTCTACACGTAGTCTGTTATGATTGAGCCCAAAGGCAGCCCAATCGTAAAGGAAGTACCGAGTGACAGGCAATAAATTGATAATGGTAATTCAGCTAAAGAGGAGCACTTTGTAGCAAATTTGCAGAGTAAAAAGAAAGTACTTCGTAACAAGGACTAATAAAGCAAACAATCCCAAAGGACCCTCTCAGTTACAGGACCAGTCCTAGTAATGCAACTTTCCCAGAGAAATTTATCCGACAGATTAGGCTTCTTATTCTACAGAAATGATTGTTGTGTAAATCATGTACAGCCAAAATATAAAAAGCCAATGCTGCAACAGAATACACCAGAGCTAGCTTGAGCAGCATCCGATTCTCTTGAAGACTGAAGCATCATCTTTGACATTTATAGTCTCTCCCTTTGAGGGAAGGGCGGAAGAGCTTCCGGAGTCGCCTGCCTCGACCGCCCTCTTGCTCACAATTCGATATATTTGTGTCAAGACCTCAGTGAATGCGCTCTCGACGTTGGTTGCTTCCAGTGCAGAAGTTTCCATGAAGTAGAGGGACTCCCTCTCAGCGAAAGATTTCCCGTCGTCAGTGGAGACGGCCACCAGGTGGCGAAGGTCGGATTTGTTGCCGATGAGCATGACTACAATGTTGGGATCAGTGTGGTCCCTCAACTCCTTCAGCCACCTTGCTATGTTCTCAAACGTCGAGTGCCTAGTGACATCATAAACAAGTAGAGCACCAACCGCTCCTCTGTAGTAAGCGCTGGTGATAGCACGGTACCTACAAGAATAAGATGCAATAAACGGATAGTAAATATAATGGCCATCAGTGTCAATCCAAAGCAGCATCTACCAATGGGGCATTTGTCACCAGAAAGAATTTGTTTCCATTTGCATCAAAGAATGAGTGTTAAAAGATTCTCACCAAGACAAATAAAGAGGGGTGTGTGTATATATATAATTATATATTACATATATACCGCACACAATATATATATATATATATATATATATATATATACACACAAATGTAAGCTATCACTAGGAATTAGACCACCCTTTGGATGGTCGTCCCAAGTATATGTCAAATACATTCCAATAGTGTCTTCGAATCAAGTTAGGACACATCACACATGCAAAATGCTAAAAATATATAAATAAACTTCCCAATGCTAGGCAGGATCAGAGGTTAGCTAGCAAGCAAATATATCTTCCTCTCAATAGACTCCACCAAAATGAAAACGTCAAGTCAGAATCAAAATAAGTACCCGTGTGAAAGTCTTGATAGTCAAATAATATAAACTAGTGCTACAGCAAGTAAGCTTCCGCGAAAGGGTAACAAATTGTGCTTAATTTTTATTCTGTTATTCCATACGAGCTTTATAAAGCATTTGACAACATTCAGATGATGTGCATTTAGTAAATTTACTTCTTTTTTTTTCCCGGTCAATGCGCTTGTGAATTGCATTATTAGTCTCATCTTCTACCTTCTAGTTTATGTCAGGTAGTACGTTGTTATTTACATAATACGAAAGGGTAACAAATTGTGCTTAATTTTTATTCTGTGATTCCATACGAGCTTTATAAAGCATTTGACAACATTCAGATGATGTGCATATAGTAACGTTACTTCTTTTTTTCCCGGTCAATGCACTTGTGAATTGCATTATTAGTTTCATCTTCTACCTTCTAGTTTACATAATACCTAATTATATGCCGCCTTCATCACAACCCCAGAGAGAGAGAGAGAGTGTAATTAGTATAGTATCATGCTATGGCAACTAAATATGGTGCCCATCACCTATCAGAAACCTAATCAACAGCATGTCCAGTATCATGCTATGGCAACTAATTATGGTGCCCATCCACTATCAGAAACCTAACCAACAGCATGTCCACTGAAGACAAACTAGAGTGCCTTAGATCCTACGAATGCAGGATACCATTTACCCTTCCAGCTAAGTAAGAAAATCTTTTGCTTTGAAAAATGAACCGACTTTTACATAAAATAAATAATTTTTAGCTCTCTAACATCCACACAGCACTACATTGAGGGGTCTTTTATCATGAACTTCTGGAAGAGTATAAAACAGATACAACATGAGAATATCAAAAGGTATCTAAATACAAATCACAGCGTACAAAAGCATCTCCTACAACAGAAAAAGAGGGGGAAAAAATTGAGAACATAATAAATCACGAACAAGGTATTGCCAAAAACAAGTTTGTTAATGTATACTGCAGGTGGGCAAAATACTTAAGTATCATAAGAAAGCAAAATTTTCTGAGGCTTCTGGATAGTACTAGCCAATGGATTCTAAAACGTCTCTAACATGTTTCAGATTCTATAGATATCACTTTATAAATCCTAACCTTTCACACGATTTCAAATTTCCATAATAACCTCTCTTCACAAACATCTACATCTGAGCATTTCAATTAAAACAATCTTAACCTTCAAAAGTGCATATTGCCATATATTTAGAGGAAAAAAGAACTCATATTAGTCCATAAATGAATTAAAAACACCTAAGTCTAGCATATGACTCCCCATCTGTTGTCAATTAATATACATAATACGAAATGAAAGCCATTACAACTTAACTATCTATGTTTCCCCTCCAATCCCCAACACAGACAAAATCTTATCCTGGAGATTCTTGTTAATCAGTCTGGTCTTCAAACCAAATTTAATAGCTCCATACTCGTACGAGATGTAAATGAATAAGAAGAAGATAAACTGTCAATAATAAACAAATTTTTTCAAGTTTTATATAATTTTCTAGACCAACTGTCTTGATCAAATCTTGGGACTTTGGGCAGAACGGACAATATGCTGGTCTGATTTACAACAGATATCATACGAGTACAGATTACAAGGTGGCGTCAATTGCATATTGCAGAATGATTAGCTGAACACCATCATAAAACTTCAATCAAACTATGAAAAGGAAAATGCTACATATGAATAAAACAATTACTAAATTAAATCAAACCATATTGCTAAAATGCCCCATCATTCACTAGAATTCCATCCGATTGCTTCAAGTGTTAATAACTAAAGTCAAAGATGGTGCTATCCCAATCCCAGAGTGCTTGCGAGTTCTGATCCAAGTACTTAATGACCAAGGTTCTAATTGGAAAAATCAAATCATTTCATTTGGCTTTTATGCCAAACTTTCATGCCAATCCACAACTAATATGTTAGCTACCAAATTTAAAAGCCCCATGCTTGAAAAGATCTGTCTTTCATAAAAAGACACTCATTAATGGTAATATTCGTTTGATTTTTTGTTAAACATCAACTTCAATATGATATCACCAGACACCGTTTTAATCATTCTGAGTTACTAAGGCATAGCAGCTTTCACAACAGAAAAATAATACCGTCAACAAGGAATGCATACAAATGCTCCAAATAACACATTTCCTGAATTTAGTACGGTGGCTCCAGTATGTGCAACGAAAAAGTGAGTTAACAAAGTGAGAAAAGCTTCAAAGATCTGTTATATAAAGCACAACAATACAAATCTTATACCATAAAATCCAGAGAAATAGTTCCTTTTTGTTGCGAACCTCTCTTGACTTCATATATCAGATACTAAAATCCCCCGAAGCCTCCACATGAAAGGAGGCCAAAAAGAAAAAAGGAACAAAAAAAAAGTCTTGATCAATAATAGTAAGAATTTGACAAAAACTAATCATCCTTATTACCCAGAACGATTCAACAATATTTGAACATTTCACAAGCAAATTACCACATCGCAAAACAAAATTACCAAAGTAAACCTAACTCAAAAAACCATCAGATCAACAAATCAACAAAACCCATAAAGAAAAACTTTCCATGATCACAAATCAGAAAAAAAAAAAAAAAAAACCCATCAAAACCCAGATCACAAAAACCCCAAAAAAATCGAAGAAGATATCAAAGAAAAGAAAAGAATATAAAAAAAGGCACCTTTCTTGGCCAGCAGTGTCCCAAATCTGGGCCTTGATGACCTTCCCATCGATACTCAAACTCTTGGTGGCAAACTCAACCCCAATAGTGGATTTCGATTCCAGATTAAACTCGTTCCTCGTAAACCTCGAAAGCAAATTCGATTTACCCACGCCCGAATCGCCGATCAAAACCAGCTTGAACAGATAATCATACTCGTCGTCGGCTTTGTACCCAGCCATGCCCCTTACTCGAGAAAGTACCCCAAAAAAAGTATTAAAACGAAGAAAACTTGCTTCTTCCGTTGGGTTTTCTTCTCTTCCCAGCTCGAGATTAGCAAGAGAAGGGTAAAGTAGAGAGATATCGTACAGTGTGGGTTCTTTTTGTTTCTATTTTATTTATTTATTTTTTATTTTTGAAAAGAAATAAGGGAGAAAAAAACACTTTTTTGTTTTATCACTTGGTTCGGTTTGAAAGCTTCTTCTTTTTTTTTTTTTTTCTTTTTTTTTTTTTGAAAATGAGAAATGATAGGGACTGTTAAATGAGTTAGCTGGATTGTAGGCGCGTAAAAGGCGAAGGATACCACGGTTTTCACTCGCTTCTTTCTGTAACGTTATGATTTTTTTTCTAGTCGATTTGGCTTTGGGGATATTTTCTTCTTCAAGTAGTTTAAGTTATTTTTCTATAGAAAAATACATATTAAATTTAAATTATGTGCAATTGAGTCATCAAAGAATATATTATATATTATATTGTGTTTATATGATTATTAAATCTAATCAAAATCACATATTATATTATATTAAAAAAGTATATAGAACATATAATTTTTTTACAAATTTAACAGTTAAAACGTAGATAACTAATAGTAATTTATTTTTTCTAGTCATATCATAAGCTCTTTTATATTTATATTTTCTATTTTTAGCAAAATAAAACGTGTGCAATAATTTTTCCTTCACAATATTCCGAATGTCACTATAATAAGATAGTGTTTTATAATTTTTTGGACAAATTTCACTGGAGAGATTTTCCTTGAACTATATTACTTGTGTTAGCATGCCTATGAGCTTAAAAATATAATTAATGTGCTCTCCGATGTAAGAATATCTTCAATTCAACCCCTAAATTTTGAAACATGTTCTTTTTTAGATACACTAGTGTGCAATACACGTGAAGAGATTAAATTTTTCTATTTTTTAAAACTATTAATTTTTCGGATCCGTTTTCTATTTTTTTCCCCTCACATTTCCTTACTTTTTTGAACAACTATCTAGTGAAAAAATATATTATATAGGTAAGTTTTAGTCGCATAACTCCTAAATGTTAAAATTTACAGACAAATAGATCATAGAAAAAAAAAAAAAAAACATAAATGTTAAATACTGGTCTATGTTTCCCTTAAAAAATAATGGGCTATGTTGTCTTCTATAGTTAGTACCATATTATATCACAACGTGGCATGCCTAGAATGACTTTAAGAGAAAGCGTATTACATGTGCTAGAGCAGGAGTCCACACATCCACACATTGTCCGTACCAACATACAAACATCTCTTTTGTCCCTTTCATTTTACGTTTGTCTTTTCTTTTTGTTCTTGCGTTTATGTCAAAATGAAATGATTTCAATGGTTGTCCCTTTTTTTTCCTTTCTTTTTTAATTTGAGGTAGGATTTTTTTTTTGGTAAATGAGGTGGGAAATTTAAACTTAGAATCATGTGTGAAATTATGACTAAGCAATGTTTGATTTCTATAAAGAAAAAAAAAAAAAAAAAGAAAAGAAAAAGCTATGTTTGATTTCAACCATTTTGATACGAGTATAATCTAGGATGTCTCCAGACTCTCCACTATTTCACTATAATACAACTCAAAAGAAAAGAAAAAAAAAAAAAAAAAAAAGGTAAAAGAGATTTGAGAATTGTATCTGGTTCTCTCTCTTTTTTCTTTTTTCTTTTTTCTTTTTTTTTTTTAGCCGATATTTCACATTCGATTCACTGTAGTCACATACGTGTAAAAAGAAACTAGAGATACCAATGGATGTAGATCGCTTTCTTGCCCCCTAGGATCTTAAGATTGCAAAAATGCCACTAGACTTCACACTGCAACAGAGAGTTTGCAGTTAGCAAACTGAGCACCCCTGTGCATGACATGAGAACATGAAGACGTCTACCAACAAACCAATACTTTTGGCTGCTTTCTTTTGTGCTTTGGTTAATGAAAGTCCTAATTATTAAATGGAACTAATAAATAAATAAGTAAATACAAAGCGACTTTTACGATGAGACCTTAGTTAATAAAAGATGAATTACTGTTTTTAAGCCACTAATCTGTATTAAAATTGTGTGTTTTGTATATATTTTTTATTTTAATATAATTTTGATCAGATTTAATAATCAGAAATATGCACTATTAACACTGTCATAAAAGGACTAAAAAAACACATTAAAAAAATAAATAAAAATAAAAGACAAAAGCAATACTTCGTCAAAAAAAGGCGATGATACGAAGTTCAAACACCTCCCTGAGAAGATTATAAAAGCCCGTGGTACTGCAGTACTGCACAATTTGTTATACTTATATATGAGCAATAATAATAATAATAATAATAATATCAATATATAAAGACTTAACTCTATTTATTTCTTGAGAAAAACTACAAAAATGATATTTACATTTTCTCATTGTGGTGTTTGTCTGACGTTTGGTTCACGGATTCAGAATTATGATTCATAATCATTCTCAATTTATGCGTATTTTTTATGAGAGAAAATACTCTAGTTAACTATAATTCGAACTAATCTCTAATTTCCTCAACTCAACTTTAGGCCGAAACTCAACTTAGTCTATGGGCCTTCTCCTTCCTCTGCATTGCCTCGGCCCTGAGTCTATAGTCCATTTCGGTTAAGAGGATTGGGGGCTTATAACCCAATTTATGGAGAATTTGATAAGATATATTTTTGTTAATGTAATTATTTGATTAAAAAGGTTACGAATCAAGAGTAAAGGATAAAAATCTTGACCCATATACTTTCAAGAGGTATTTATCAAGATTATCCATTCTTTATACATATAGCAAAGAGAAAATGACTGAACTTACTCTTAAAAGTATATATGTCTAAATTTTTACCCTTAGTTTTAATTAGTACCATTTTATTAATATAATTATTTGACTAAAAAAATATTAATCAAGAGTAAGGGGTAAAAATCGAGATCCATGCACTTTTATGGGATATTTTGTTAAGATTTCTCTATAACAAATTGGGAGAATGAAGTAAATAACAGATTATAGTAAATAATTAAAGTAAATAGCAGATTTTATAACTATTTAAAATAAATAGTATTTACCGTGTAAATGATCATTCCTTAACTAGTAAAAAGATTTTTTTTCCCACGTGAATTTCCTTTTTACGACTAGTAAAATAAAATTTCCATGTAAATAACGATTTTTTACCACGTAAATTATTTTTACTAGTCTTAAATGAAACATTTTGCACGGTAAATTACTATTTACTTTAAATAGTTTTAAAATATACTATTTACTTAATTTAGTTTCATAAATATTATTTACCTCAATCTCTCTAGCAAATTTAAATAAATGAGAATGAGTAAATAGCATAATCTTTGAGGACAATTAAAAATAATGGCAGAAACTTTTGAAAAATGAAATAAATAGTATGTTTGAGAAAATCTGATTTCATTACTAAAAAATTTAAAGGGAAAATAAGACAAGAATGCATGATTTTAAATTTTTACCTCTTAATTAAAAGAGTATTAATTGAGAATAGAGAGTAAAAATCTTAAAATAATACATTGAATTCACTAATTTCTCAAATCCAAATACCCTCACAATGTGATACAGCTACTTAAACCCTAGCTTATAAAAATTTTCTCACTCTTTTTCTCTCTCCTCCACAATCAGCCGCATTGCTCTTTCTCTCTCCTCTTTCTCTCATCGCTCACTCACTCGCTCCTTCTCAAGATCGTTATCGGCCATAGATTCGTGATGATTTCAAGACGGAATTAGCGGCGTCATTATTGGATCTGTGAGCTTCTTTCCCTCCTGGCGTCTAGCAACACCGCCCGTAGATGACCTTTTCTCTACACACGATGGCGCCGCCATGGAGATTGTCTCCAAATTCGACGAAGAAATCTGCAACTTTGCTCTAGTTTTCTGATAAATAAATCATTTACTTGATAACTGGCTCATTTACGTAGAAAATGATTCATTTCCTGTGGCACCAAGATGAACTATCTCTCTCTCTCTCTTCCCGTTTCTCCATCATTCGTCGTAAGATCTGACGGATTTGAGAGTATCGGCTTCGACGTCTTGACGGTTTCTCTCTCCTCTTTCCCTCCCACGCATACCTATGTTTCTCTCCTCTCTCCCTCTATATATGTTTCTCCATGGATATGAGGTTCTGAGATTGCTGGCTTCAATGTCATGACAGAGTAACACAACAGCAGCCGCCATCGTCGCCGGAGAAGACGAACTTGACGAAGCTCGCGATCTCGCCATTCACATCGGGGGCATTTCGGCTATTCTGAAATTTCGTGTTAGGAAATATGTTATTTTCTTTAAATATTACTAGACATGTTGGAGATTGTTTAGTTGGGGGATTTGTACCCCGATTTGAATCATAATTCATGATTTGTTATAGTGTTTTCTCTCATAAAAAATATATGTAAATAAAAAATAGATCTAATCTTATGATTCTAATCCATGAACCTATAATGAAGATTTCAATTCTACTATTTGCTTATAATTCTCTTTAAATAACAAAGTTGAAATTTAGCAAAAGTTTTGAAATATTATAAGAATAGTAAATTTTGATATTATTAAAATAGTGACACATAATGAATATGTCATTATACAATATAAAATATGACATCACACGTATGATCATGCCATTTTACTATTTCCATATTTTTTTTTTTTAAGTTTTGCTAAATTTCACGGCCTCAAGACGTAAAATTTTTCCATGTGATGTGTAAATATCTCAAATTGTTTGATTATCACTATGTATCCTGAGAAAATTAGGAAGTGTATATTACACGGGATGAAATTTAGCAATTTTGTTGGGCTTATGACCCAATTTTGTTGGGTTCTTTACACATATAACAAAATTGAAATTTAGCAAAAGTTTGAAGTATTATAAGAATTAACAAAATTTGATATCGTTAAAATAATGACACATAATGCTATGTCATTATACAATACAACATACGACATTATTATTTTAATGATTATATCATTTTACTATTAATATAACATTAAAAAATTTTGCTAAATTTCACGGCTTCAAGGGATAAAATTTTGCCATATAATGACACTACAACAATAAAGGTTATTTGTGACGATATTTTTTACGACGACAAATGTCGTCGCAAATAATACAATATTTGTGATGACATGTCATCGCAATTACTCTCCGTTAAATAAAATAATCATGTCGTCACTAATAACTTAAATGTCGTCGCAAATAATTTTAGAGCGCAAATTTTAATGGCGCGGACTTTTACCGCCAAGGTAATCCATTTTGTCGTCGCAAATAATAAGATATTTGCGACGATAAATGTCGTCGCAAATAATTTCATGTTATCTGCGACGACATTTTCTCTTTGTCGTTGCAAATAATCTTTTTAAGATTTCATCAAAAACTAAATGCGGGAAAAATGATCATTTGCGACGACTCAAAAATTATTTGCGACGACATAATGTCATCACAAATAATTGACAGCTGTGATGTATTTGCGACGGCATTTTAAATTTATTTGCGACGACATTGTCGTCGCAAATAAGTCTGATCTAATATACCCTATCTTCTTCTTCTTCATTTTCCCCCGACGTTTTCTCTCTCTCTCTTTGCCTCCTCTTTCCATCACCGCCGCCACTGCCCCGCCGCCGGCCCTCTTCTCTCTCTTTTCCCTTCTCTCTTTCCCCTTCTATCCCTTCCCTTATTTCTCTCTCTCTTCTCTTCTCTCTCTCTCTTCC
>NW_010363284.1:71763-73402 GCF_000414095.1 Morus notabilis
GCTGCCCCGCCCCCGCCAGGACTTCGAAGAGGCTAACATACTCTGACAGGTTTGGGTTTTCTCCTTTTTTTTCTTCTTGTAAATTTTGTTTGGTTGTCGAGAAAATGGAAAATGGAAGAAGAATCGTGCACGTCCAAGAAAATTTTATTGCTCTTGTTTTGCTTATTGAGTATGTGCTTGGATTGAGTTACGAGAATTTTGATGCTCTAGGAGTTGAATATTGAGGATTTTGTTTGGGAATTTTGTTCGAGTTTAGTCTTTTTTTATGGTTTTAAGAATATGAAAATTTAAACTTGCATTGATTAATCAAGAATTGTGTCTATATGTTACTCTAGATGTTAATAAAATGTTAATTTCAGTGTTTGAAAATTATGTTCGATGTTTCTATTTGATGTAGACGTTTGATTTTTCACCTTCGTTGTTGTTTGCCCGGTTCCTCTGACGTAATCCCGCTATTTTCAGCCCCCGTTTAGTGGGTTTGAACTTTGTAAGTTTTTTTTTTATATATATTGTACTTTTAGTTTAAAATTGTTGTAGTTTTTGGTTGTATGATTTCGGGATTATGATTTTGATATTTGAACTATGATTTTCTCATATTGTTGAAATTTAGTATATGTTTGTGATTCTTGTTCTGGGTGGCACATTTTGCAGCTATGGTGTGCCGAAATCTTTTAAAGTTATTTTTCTGCAGGTTTAGATTTTTAGATCATAAGAAAAATAAGCTGTTATGCTGCCGAAATTTAGTTAGAAAACGAGAATTTTAATAACTTCATTAAGAAACTTTAATTAATAAAATTTAATTGTGTTAATAAAGAGTAAAATTAAAATTAATTAAACACATTAATATATTGTTATGTCTGTTGTTGTGTATAGTTGAAATGCCGATTGACAAAAGTTGGATTTATTTGAGGAACCGATTGTCGGATCAATATTGGAATGGGTTATCTACTTTTATTGAGGTCGCCAAAAATTATGAAACTTCAAGTGGCCATATCAGCTGTCATTGTGTAAAATGTAGAAACCATGAAATGCATCTAGTAGAAACTGTGAGAGTGCATATACATTGATTTGGTTTTGATCCATTGTATAGTACATGGATTCACCATGGTGAAATAGAAGTGGTTTCACCATGGTTAATCAACCAATAGACGAGATATTTGCAGTCTTACAAGACGTTGGGATTAATGATGACCATGAAATGTTGGATGAGACGCATGTGGATCTAGAAGATGCATAGTACGCTGAATTTAAGTATCTACTTTCTGAGCTCCAGGTGGGATTGTATCCGGGCTGCACTAAGTATTCATCTTTAAATTTTTTAGTGAAATTGATGCATTTAAAAGTGTTATACAAGTGGCCTAATAAGTGTATGGATGCTTTGTTAAATCTATTGAAAGATATATTCCCGGATGTGAAGTTACATTATTCTCATTATGAGTCGAAGAAGCTCATGAGTAAACTTTGTTGGGAATGGTGTCCTAGAAGCATAAGATGTAATAGGATATTTATTATTTATTTAATAAAAGTGTTTATTCATCATTTTATGTGTATATATTTGTGAATATTTTATGAATATCAATGAAAATTTCGTGATTATTTATGTAACCTTAAACATTGTATATAAGTGTTATATACGAGA